>NW_009611221.1:0-24796 GCF_000690535.1 Cariama cristata
CCTAAAGGGGCCTACAAGAAAGCTGGCAGGGATTTTTTATGAGGGCCTGGAGTGATAGGACAAGGGGCAGTGGCTTTGAACTGGAAGAAGGAAGATTTAGATTGGATATTCGGCAGAAATTCATCTCGGTGAGGGTGGAGAGGCAATGGCACAGGTTGCCCAGAGGAGTTGTGGATGCCCCATCCCTGAAATTGTTCAAGGTCAGGGTGGATGGGGCTTTGAGCAACCTGGTGTAGTGGAAGGTGTCCCTGCCCATGGCAGGGGGGGTGGAACTAGGTGACCTTTAAGCTCCCTTCCGGCCAAACCATTCCACGATTCTATGATTTTCTAAATTATATTAGTGAAGATTGTCCTGGTATTCTATAGGTTAGAATATTTTAAAATTTAAATCTCCTCTACTACCTCCTCTGAGTTATTAAAAGTTGATGACAATCTAGACAGTGTACTTTCTTAATAAAAATTCAAGAGTATGCAGGAATAGCTTGTCTTCCTTTTTAAAATAGGACAAAAACAGTTGATCTAAACTACATACACTACTTAATTCTTAAAAATTACACATTCTTATAAGGATTTGTAGACAGCTAATGACACTGATCTTTAATCTTGTTTTGATAAAGGAAATATCTTACCTCAGAGCAATTTAAGTAACTTCAGGTTTTTTTATTGTTTTCTGCTGCATTATTAATGGTTTGTACTGAGTTAGCACTTAGAAGACTCTGTCAGAGACTTAGACTTGGTTTTCTAGACATGTTACAAAAAAGAGGATGAAAGACAGACTGTATAGACAGCAGCTTGCGGTACATGAACAAGCATTGGTGTCATATGTTTTTGTGTTCTTACTATTCCATGTGCAAATTATTTCTCATTTAAGTGGATATTTTTGTTCATCAATTTATGTCAGAAAAATTGATTACTAATTGGAAGAATTGGGAAAACAAAGATATTGAATTTGTTTCCAGTGAGTGTAATTTTAGACATGGATTTCATATTTTGTTTAACTTCAAATACAGATAAAATACTATGTTACCAAAGATTAATGAACATGTAACAAACAACATATTATTAATATTTACTCTTTTCAAAGACTAAAATAAACTTAATCTATTAAAAAATGTTAGCAGTTATTGAGGTAATATTTTGGCAGCATTTTTATTACTTTCAAAATGTCATAAAATTACAAAACCTGTAAGTCTTTGTAGAACAAAAACCCCATATAGAATCTTTCTAGGCTGTTATAATAAGATTTTTGTCACCAAAAATAGGAAAAGATATCATCCAGTTCAAATAGGGAAGATTATTATGACTTAAAATAATGAATTGGAAGAATGGTGACCTGAAATATAAGACAGCCAACAAGACCTGGATTCATATCTGGCTTTTTTATTTAACTGGACAACCTTGAGTAAGACAATTCTCCCACCTTTCTCCTTCTGCAAAGAAGGGATAGTGATGCTGATCTTCATTTTAAAGTACCTTTCAATTTACAGACAAAACATGTTGTATAAAGTCTAAAATTTGAGAGTGTCCCCTTTCAGGTCGAATTCGAATGACAGTGGAAACACAGGAACCTCCTGAGGTCATTAATGTTAATTTGTAGAGCTATTTGTAGAATATGCATAAGACATATCAGAATCTGCCTCATAGCAACACCAAGCAATAAATTGCACAAATATAGTAGTGCTTTCCTACAACTGGTGTAAAAGTTATTTTAAGAGCAATATATACAATGCTCCTTTGTATTTAGAGCTCTGAAAGAAGAGCCCATTGAAATTCTTCCCCAGTTACCACTGAGTTTTATCCAGTCTTATCTGTTACATCTTCATGAGAAGATTTAAATAAAATGGCTGACTAGAATAACGAATTTCTCTGAATACATTGACATTTCATAAATGTGACCTATGCTAAAATCAAGACAGTGGATGGAGAACCAAGATGACATTAGAAATCATAGTCTTTGTTCTATAAATAGAGAGATGGAAGACAAGTTAAAAAACTGCTTTTAATTAACACCAGTTAAATATCAACTTTTTTAAAACTTGCTGACATTAAATAAAAAAATTATGTTTGGTCTTCTTCTAGGTCAAATGAAAAATAAAATAATTTGCCACTGTGATCCAGTAAGTGAGATGAAGTGCAGGGAAAACTTACCAAATCTGTAGGAGGTCTTTGAATGAGTAATTACAAAAAATGCACTAAACTCCTGGTAGTTCTGGAAGGAGAGCACATATTTAGAGTAGCAGATGAATAACCAGCTACGCTTCTCTTAGAAGACCATTCCAGTGGCTTTCAAAACCATGGTCAACAAACAAGAAAACAGAAGGACGATACTGAGCAAACCCTAGGAGCTTAATTAAGATAAGTCACAAAGAATGGGAAAATGCTCTTTTCAGGAAAAAAACTGTCAGGTTTTGAGAGTGGATGATTTAAGAGTTTGAGATGCTAGTATTGCTATTACAAGCAGCTAATCAGTTACTGCCATCTACAGAACTAATGTCACAGATTCACACTGATGAGGAAGTTTTATGCATGTAGTGTCACAGGGGTACTCTGCAGGTCAGATCTCGTTCCCGCTAACACCAGCGGAATCTTACCACTGACTTTAACAAATGCAGGAATATTCTGCTAAATTTATGACCCATTAGTTTGGCCCTGCACAGGAGAGTTAACCTGCCATATTATTACTATTCCTGTGCCAGAGACCACTGAAGAAAGTTAAAAACTACTTTTCACGTTTATATAAATATTTATTTTAATTTGATAAAGGACGAGCTGAAGTTGAAAGAATTTCTTTTTCTTCAGTCTTAACTTTTTTTTTCAAAATGGAAAATACTCTAGGAATCACAGTTGCAAATAACATCTTCCAAAAATATTCACACATCCACAGTGAAGTTTGCTCGAATTTTCAGAGAGCCTGAAACAACTGCTCTGTCCATTAGGTATTTGTGTCAGTAGTCGTGACAATAACATTGATTTCATTTTTACAGCTCATTACAGCATGCAAGAAAGCACTAAGAAGACCTAAATTTACATTTTTGGTATTTTTGGCAAAATTGTTTGAGGAGCGGAAACAAAAAATACCTTTCTCACAGGTAATGTAGAAATAAAATTGGATAATAACACCCCTGAAGACTGAAGGATCAAAGATAGAGAGACCATATAATCATTTTCATCTTCCTCAAAGAGACATATTCAAATTTTTGTTAAAGTGATTCCAATTAATATTAAATTACCTCAATATATTTCCCCAGATACTTGTCATATATTGAAATACATGGCACAGAAATGTAACCATGTTTGGAGAGAAGCTGTCTGGGTACAGCTACACCCTCCAATGGAATTTTCTTCTCAGAAGTAGATGTGAAGGATTTCTTTTCTGCCAACTACAACCTCTGACTATAGCAATGTTGGGAAATGTGCCATATAACTTCCAAAGCAGCTATGTGGTTAGAATACTGGATCAGATGTTGCTGGAAAGTACCCTGTCAATTTAAGTTGCAGAACAAAGCACTGTAATATTGGTCCCTCTAGCCAAGAAAATGCACTTCAGCACAGCACAAAGGCAGAAGGTGTTACCAGTTCAGTTGGGGTACTGAGCTTCACAATGGCACCTGACAACACAGCAGGGTCACACACCCCACCAAACTGAGCTGTAGAAAAGGCAGGGAGATGAAGGGCTGCAGTCCCCTTAACATCCAGCTGTAAGTCTGTTTGCATAACCAAACCCAACAACAATAGAATTTCTTCCCAAAAGAGAGCAGTTATTTGCACACTAAGGAAAAACAGCATGAAAGAGATGTATACCAGCACCATCTAGTGATGTCTGCCAAATCATTGGTTCCTTGATATTCAAAACTCAGAAGAAAGCTCCCTAGCTGTAAAAACACCTGCACCAGCATGCCCATGAACACCACTGTGTGATCTTTGCGATGTCTTTGAATTTTGTGTCATAATCTCATTGTTATACACTACAGGTTTGCATGTTTTCAGTGAAGATCTTTCATCAAAATACAGGCAAAAATATCTGAACTTACTGAAACATATGTGATTGACAGGAATACAGCTTGAAGTGGTGTAGCATTGTACTATCTCAATAATTCATAAGGGTTGGCTGTTTATCTCAGAGGATTTTGTTTGGAAGCAAGCTGTTGAAACATTTATTCAGAGATATTAATTAGTAAAAGCCCGATGAAGACAATGAAAGACTTTTCAGGTTTATGAAGACCTTGAGTGTTCACACTGATCAATAATGAAATTTTGGGCTTTTATTTTGATTCACCTGAATTTTCTGTTACAAAAGCAGCTGTGTTATTATCTGGAGCAACCTTCATTTATTTTTATCCAACAGTGACATTACATGAAAAGAATGGGGAGGAGGGGACACAAAGATATGAAGTATTTAAAAACATTGTCTCATAATAAACAAAGGAACTGTATTCTATATTTCAGAGGGCTCAACAAGCATGATGCCAACAGAAGAGGTAACACGTAAATCAGAGCTGATACATCAAAGTAAACGTTGCAAGCAAAATTCTTCTGAGGCCTTAGGAATGCTCTCCTGGTAGAGACAAACATTCAAATGTAAGTTTTCTTCAGGTATGAAAGATGGAAGGACACTGTTATAGCAGATGAAATATAAAGCATTTCATAATAGCATGATGAAGAAGCAGCTAACCCAAACACAAGACATAAGAAGACTACAGCAACTCATAATATCCGCTGAAATCATTAAAAGAAGGAAGGCTTTGTAATGTATTGTCCTTGGCAATACACCTTCTTTTTGTGTCCACACCTCCACTGTCTCAGACTGTCTAGAGTTCCTGTGATATATGAATGCTTTACTGAAATCCACCAGCTGGTTCTTAGGTGTGTTGATTAGGTACCTAGCATGTAAGATCTTAGCAGATCAGTCTTACATCACAAGCATCTTTTCAGATGCTGCAAGATATCCAGCATGTGATTTACACTGAAGGAAAATCTGTCAGCAACAGCAGTTACCTCCCCCTGTTCGGAAACATTCATTAATCATTTCTTCTTTCTATCCCATGCTCAGAGTTCTACTTAACAAAGATCTACTTGGCTTCAGTTGCGCATGCCATGGTCGCTGATGTCACAGATACAGATACATCAAATGTCGTATGTAGCATACATGGAATGTCAAGTTTGAGTTATTGCTATTTGTTGCTCCAAAGGTACCTAAGTAAGATGAGAGTAGCGACAGCAGACAGCAGTATGCTGGTTGGCTCTTTTCTGAAAGATGAATATGAGGAGGCAAAATAACAGAAGGAGCCATAACTATCAGGATATTTTTGCACATTCCAGTCTGAAACCATCATTACATCTTCAGTAACTCAGTAACTGTGCCACCCACTAGCATTGTCTTCGCTAAAGGTGACTTACCGTCACAGCCTTTTCTTTGCACTGTGTTGGTCTAGTGCAATCTACATGGTCAGCTAAGAAGATAAAAATCTGTGTTTACCACCTAAATATTCAAGCCATCACAATTAAAATACCAAAGTTGTCCTGCTGAGATCTGTACCCCCCTGTACAATCAACAGTGAGAGATACAATCCTCTGGAAGATAATTCAGAACATGTAAATTAACTATGATATGAACCTAAACGTAGGTGGAGAAGACGAATGTCTGTTTCTATTAAACAGCTGCTACTGGAAAGTAGTGAATCCATCTGAATGGTAAGACTTACTCTCTAAATGAAGTGGCTATAAGGTGGAAACTTGAGACCAATCTTTGAAGGATAAGGGCAGTGCTATAGAAAGCTGAAGGTTCCATGTTTTCTTTACACGTATGTTCATATAAATTGTTATGTACCCATGGCTCCCTTGGCTGGCCTGAGGAATTACAAAGAAAAAGGCTATATCCTGTACCTCATCCTTCCCAGGTTTGTGTCTGCTGTGGACCACAGGCTCTGTTCTTCCAAAGAAGAGAGCAGGAAAGGGAGGCAAATATTGGAGTTACCCTAAATTTTTCTCTCCTATGCAACGTGCATTATTGTTGTTGTTGTTGTTCTTGTTGTTATTCAGATGGAAAGAAGTGAATTTCACCTTTGCACATGTGTCAATGTGGCATTTCTCCCCAGGTAGATACCAGCATAACTTGGGAGACAAAGGGTTTTGTAAGGGGGAAGTATCACTACATGCTTAATATTTGCTGTGCATCTAGACACATTGAAGACATGATGGTGCGCTAGGTGGACATGTAGTCTGATCCTGTAGACCCGTTCTCATCACACAATCCCTAACCTTTCTTTCTGAGTCTCTTCCCCTTTTGTCCTGCATGAGGGAGAAGAGGGTTACCAAAGAATGGCACTTCTACATATACACCCACACATAGGTTTTTTCAACAGCGAAGAGGAGAGGACAGTCTTTGGGAATTTTTATTTTTTTTCCCATCCTTTCTGTGAAAGTATCTTGAAACCAGATGGGACCATAAAGATAAAAGAAGTTCCATTAAGTACCAGCAGAGATGCTATTAGTATGCTAATGGACAGATGTTTTCTTAAAGAAGAGATAAAAGATATAAAAGGTGTCAGGAGAATAAATAGATCCTTTTTCTTCAATGTAGAATTCAACACAGAAATGACCAATAGGATAACGCAATTCAGTGAAGGAAGAAGTTTACAAAGTAATTTTAGAAGTCTTGGCAACATTGACTCGGTGATTTTAAAAAGTTGCTATTAAAAGTTTCTTTAATAGTCCTATATATACTGGTGTCCCTGAGTGAAGAAGACATGTTAGCTAGATAATGGCTTCTCACAATATAACTGCGCTCAAAAATTACACCCAGTAAAGTCGTTTCCAAAAAAATAAAGTGCCACAATACTTCATGTATGTTTAATCAGTAGAAAACAAATCTGATCACTAATATCTTAAACCAGCTACTTAAGTTATGAATAACAGTCAAATAGACCTTTTTAAAAAGAAGTTCCTTAAGCCACATATGTGTTTATTTATTTTAATCTAGATAAATGTCAGAAAGCCATTATCACATCCATATCTTAAGTCCTGAAATACTACCTGATCTTTTTGCTTATTTGTTTTTAATTAAATCTTTTCAGGTCTGAACTTGAGAAAAGAAAAGTTTTATTACCAAACAAAGGAGCCTCCTATCTATGAGGTGATAACTGTACCAAGATGAAAACATTCAGAGGATTTATAGGTTATAAACAACATTATTACACTGTATGAAAACCAAAAGTTTGGGGTTTTTTTCTCTTTGAGAAAGCAAGAAGCACCTTGTAGCCAACTATGTTGTGCCATGTAGCTGCCTGTTTTGATTCTGATTCTGCAGATGTGGAATGCAGTGGTTTGCTTTATTCCGGGAAATAGCTCCACTGATACTACCCGTAAGAGTAGAGAGACCCACATGCTATGTCATTTGCAAGATCACCGCAAGTAAACGGTGATAGTCTGTTGACATGTACCCAAATCCTCTAAGTAGCTCAGCAAATGTAAAAACTGCACAGGAATCTGCAGTTGTGGATTTTACAAACTGATCACCAGGGTTTCCAAGGGAAGACAGTACATTGGGGCTGGCCCCTGGATAGTCATAGAGACATATTATAATTTTGTCTGAAAAGCAGATTTTATAACTTATGTGCTGATCTTCAAACATTGTCTTTACAACATCTGTAAACCATAAATTTTGAATTTTCAGCACAGTGTGTATAGTTATATTGTTTCATGGAATATAACTCCTGGGGACATTTTATTTGAATGTGTTCAAGATGTTCAGATTTCATTGGATAAGTTTTGGATACAACCAGCATAACCAAAACCACTTAGTGAATGAACTAAACTTGCCTTGTTTAGGAAACTCCTTTGACTGCAGTCTGCAACTCTCAGTGGAAACAAGAGAAAAATTCAGGGAAAAAGTCTGCTAAAAACTGTGGAGAGTTCTTGTGTCTGTTTACTTCAGGTTGAATTTGCTACCTGTGCTTATGATCCTGCCTTAATCCATGGGATGGAGTCTCAGGGAGTTACTTTGTGCCACTCACTGTAAACAAGACATGACAGCATCAGAGGAGAAATACTCCCTGGTACAGAGCTCTCAGGAACTACAGACTTGATCTTTCTGCCAGCTACACCATAAGAGAAAAGACAGGTCAGGTGGGGGACACTATGGAAAGAGAAAAAAAAAGGTATATTGGAGACTTTCTAAGCTACATTTCAACCATTGGTAGAATTATGGCACTGATATCAGAGCTAAAATATTATTGCTATTTGAAAATACACTGGCCAGTGTAGGAAATAATCTATATTTCCATTGTAGAAGCTTTGGCTGCCTGTTATGCAAAAAAAATCCAAAAAACGCATCTCTAATTTGATGGAAAACAGTTGCCAGTGGAATTAGAACATTGCTTTGATAAAGGAGAACTTTGTCTAGCCCACTTCTTATACTAGTTCCCATGAAGGTGGCAGGCAAACACAAAAGAGACCAGCAAAAGCAAAGTTGGAAGAAACTGATGTTCCTCTTTGGAATGCAGAGATAGACAACAAAACAGCTACTAAAGTGAATGAAAAAGGGGACAAGAACAACACAGTGAGGTGAAACAGCTCAGCTTGAAAAAAAAGAACAAAAACAATGGCATAGCACCTGTTTTTCTTTACATACTGACACTATTCATAGGCAGAAATCAAGGGAAAGTAGGGCTTCCATGCAGAGATAAAAGGAGATTCTAATGCCAGGGAATGATCAATAAAAAGATATCCTTATGAGCCCTGAGAAAACAGGATCTGATCTGGTACACATCCATGTGTGCTGACATGTACCAATCAGTTCAGTGCAAAGGAACTACTAACAGGAATATGACTGAAAGGTGCATATTTTCTCTGTGGTATTACTTAAATATACCCAATATCACTTCTAAAGTGAGTTCAATATGAGGAAGAAAATTCTAAAACCTGAAATTTCAACCATGATTTCAATAGTACAGGGAGCTACCCCTGGTTTATCTTTAATCAGTGCTGTGAGAATAATACCAAATGGCACAACATTGAGACTGGGGTTTCATCTAATAGTAAATGTCTCGTTCATCAGGCAGCTACATGGTTTTGATCATGGTTCATCAGTAAAAAAAAATGGGGCTACATTAGCAGGAGCATAGGAAATAACAATGTAGTTGAGGCTATATTCTCAGCAAGCCAGTATGTTATTCTAGGAAGGCTAAGAAAAATCATCTTGGGAGCCAAATTTCGTTTCTGCTCCAACATATAGCTATTAATTTAACTATTATGATTCTGAACATTCCTGTGGATTATATAAATGTCTAACACTTTTAAACTTGGTCTAAAAATGGATATGGTTCTTTCGTCAGGAAAGAACAATTTTTCTCATTGCTTATCAGAATGTAACCAAATTTCAAAACCAGAAAAACTTCTGTGAAATGGAACTAACCTTCTTTGATAAGATATTCTTTCTTTCTTATCCTAAGGTACTCAGTTCAAAAATGTGTTTGTTTGTTTTTTTTTTTTAACCTACAATCTGGCATTCATTGCTAGCATCCTGGAAAAGCATCTTTTTGCAAGTCTTTATTCTATAGGAATCTGGATCAAAATACACCAGGTACCGTACAGAAACAAAATTATGCACAGTCCTTGTCTCAGAGTACCTGTGAGAGTCAGTCTGCAAAACCTGGATGCTGGGTCCTAGTAAGTGGCTGGAGGTAGCAGTATTACCAAGATTATGGGTTTGTGGGCAGACAAGATAGTGGTGGTGTCAACAGATCACTAATATCCACAGCTGCAAATAATCTATCTTCTAATAACAGGTTAGTAACTACTTACAATGAATAGTTAGCAAGCCTGCTTGCAACAGTTATCAATAATTTATGAAGCCTTTGTAATTCTCATACAAAGGAAATCTTAAATAAAAAGTTACCTGTTTCTCTATTAAAGAACATCAAGGGGCCCTGTAGTGAGCTCAGTTTCTTAGTGTGTTGTTAAACAAGCATGTGGGGACAACTTCTGTATCAGAAGTTTGTCACATACTTACTAAAAAGCACTTATTTTTTTAATCTCTGTTTCACAGATAGAGAACTGAGGTGCAGAGACATGCAAGTTGCCCCTTCTGTGTACCTTTTTGGACGTTCCAGTGCCTAAAAACTAGATCTTGCCGAGTTAGATCATCAGGTCTTTCCAAAGAGCCATTTAAATCTCCCGGACATTTGTGAGGAGCAAGCCTTTCTTAAAGAAGAAGGAGTAATGGGTTTGGTTTCTATTATTCTTGATTCCTGATATCAGGCATCATACCCAATCTCAATTAAATGTAAAGTGCACAAATAAATCAGCATAAAGCAAAATCCAGGATTTCCCTCATTTTCTATTCCACCTTGTTGGATCTTTGGCTTATGACCTTTGCATTCCTCGCTGCTCAGCCTCCCAGCTTCCACTGAAAGCATCAAGAGCTCCCTTTCACCTTGCTCTTCCATTGCAGCCTGCTAGCCTAGTGACCAGGACATTCCTCTGAAGAAATATGGCTTTAATCCCACTCTGCCTTACGAGGCACCTGAGCCCATGTCTCTTGCTTCTTTGGTAGGAACTGCAACCCAGAGCTACCAGCAGTAATGATCTGGGCAGCAGACTACCAGATTTGCTAACAAACAGCTGCTGAACTCAGAACAGGGGGAATCTGCTGCTCCTGTACCTGACCATATTGACAGGTCCGCTCTAACAAATAGATATTATGCAAATCAAGGTCACCTGACGTACTTTCCCTCACTGTGCATTTTTGAATGAAAATGACCGTGACTGATGTGTTTTGTGTTGAACACATTGCATCTCCAGTGGATTAGACATAGTCTGAGCATACACTTGATGAATCGGGGTTCTTTGGGGACCTTCTCCTGACTCATGGCAAAATTCGGCATCAACAGTGCTCACACTAGAACACTTCTGAGCATGCCTGGATTCCTACTCTTGGGCACTGAATTACCACCAAATGGCATGGTCCTGTGTGGAACCACTGCTTGGTGTTAGGTGCTGGTCCTGTTACACCAAAGTGTTCTTTCAATGTTCTTTCAGTGTTCTTCTTAAGTGTTCTTCCTTTTCTAATAATCCAGACAAAAGTACATTTACATTAGATTAAATCCAAGCAATCTTAATGACAGATGCAATGGTCAGACCACATCTCTTATCCACAGCTTTGAGCCTTAACAGTGAAGCCATTCTTTAGTGTACCTTGGTGCACTATCCCATTATATTACCTCACTGACAAAATATCACACCCTACCAAATGGATAAAAGGCTATGGGAACACTTGAAAGCATCCGTCTATATCTTAACTTTTGATAAACCAAATCAGTCATTAGGTTCATTCTGGCTTTGCATAAGCTACCTGTTATTTACTAATAAAACTGTATTGTAAGTTTGATACCATAAAGTTTATAATTTATATTCAGGAGCAAGTGACATGTATATATAGCGAAAAAAAGTGAGAAAAGTCTTCCATTCAGAATAGAGGAGAAAGACATAAGTTGATAAACTTTGCCTTGCCTGAGCTCCAAGTGAGAAGACTGTATTTACCTTTGTTTATCTTCAGCTATATCTCTGGGGCAGAGCTGCACCTATTATAAAGTAGCTCAGCCAATCTGAAATCAGTGAAGCTAAGCAGATTTATTCTTGGTGAAGTTCTTATCTTTTATATCCTTCATTCCAAGCATTAACTCCACAGGGTTGTGTAGAAGTCCCATATGCTACTGACAGTAAATTTGTCTTGGTATTTTGGAGCAAAAGGGTAGAGGTAGACAAAAGTAACCTTTAGATCACTGAATGCAATGTTGTATTTACTCTGTTCTTCCCTGCTCCAAAATTTTAGAAACAACTTTCATTTGCCAGATTGATCAACACAAGCTTCTTCAAATGGCCATAGCTCAAAAACAGAAAAGAAAAAATTCAGAGTTTTGCGAACAATTAATATAGGTGAATAACTTTGTGTTAGGTAAATGTTCTGTTTCATTCCAAATTAAATATGGGGACATATTTTACATGGTTTCATTATGATTTAGATAATTGAAATTCAATATGCAATTTGAAATTCAAAATAAGCATATTTCTTACAATGTCCAGACGAAATGGTACAACCTTTCTATAAAAAAAGTTGGTTTTCAGGTGGAGTTTACAACTGCTTTTGAAAGTTTTTGGTAAATAAAATGTTTTATGAAAAGAAAAGATCTCTTAGCTCTCAATATGAGACATAAGTTTACAAGAAGAAAAATTATTTGATGACTCATTGTTTAATCCTCAAAAGCTGCCCTGAGTATCATGAGATGGTAATGGTGAGAGGTGTGGAATGCAGAGCATGCTAAAATAGAGCCATGCAAGGCTCATACTCACACTGTACTAATGTCCTAGTCTCTGAATCATTAGGTAAAGCAAACAACATTGTTTTCCAAATGTGTTTCCTTGTCTTTTACTCCAGATGCCTCAAAATAAATCATTCCATTATGGGTAAAATGGTGAATTAGTTTAAATCAGTTCCACATAAAACCTAATTTGTATTCTATGTGTTTTGTATGACAGGACATGGTGGAGCTAGTTAAGTCCTGTTTCAGAGGTAAGAACAAAAATAAGTACACTTCTCTTCTTCTTTGACACATATCAGAAAGGCTTATGTCAGAAAGGTCAATGCCTTTTTTTATAGTGATCTGCTGTTTGGTTTTTAGCAATTTTCCTGTTGCTCAGATGCTTCATAATGTATTTGGAATACCTGCAATTTATGAGGTATTCGTGAGGATCTTTTTCCATCCTTTTGCCTGTTTGAAAGGCAGTGATCAGTATATTAGCTATGTTTTTGAGTTCTCAGCATAATCTGAGGCTTTCAGAATATATTTGGTTATTTTTTTTAGAGATTAGGGTGTTCTGGTTATTATCAGATGCTCAAATCTATTATTGCATTTGAAATATAACTATCAAAACATTATTGCTTTTTTATTTTGGTTTGTTGTTGTTGTTTGTTTTCTTTACACGTAGAACTCTGACAAGTTTTAGATCAGTCTTTGGAAGTAAAATCACAGAGATAGATTTTTTTCAAAGTATGAATAATAATTCACTTGAATCGAGGCTTTATTTTTTCAAGCTCCGGACATCCTGGATTCTCCATCATACTGAACCAAAAGCAATGTTGAGTCTACTGTTACAGGTAGGCAAAAACTTGAACAGAATGATGCTTATTCTGAAGTTGTGGGATGACATCTTTTCCTCTGGATTACACAAGAGGTCAGACTTATTTTATGCTATCAAAATCTTCTGGAACTGTGCAAGCTCTGTGTCATCCCAGCTTTAACATTCATCCATTGATGAGTCTTGACGGTCATGCTACTCATCACAGAAAAAGTGCTTGCAGCCGTCACTGCAACAAGAAGGCAAAAAAGCAAAGGAGATGTAGCAAAAACAAAGAAAAGCAAAGGAAAGCAAAAAAATGCAAGGAGAGTGTAAATAGTGCAGTGTCATTTCTGTGTTTAGTAGCAGCAAAAAGAGAATGTATGAACATTTTTTCCTAATACACTGTGGATGGTGGAATTAAAAATTTATTAGCTGTTTTGAAAAAAACAAACAAACAAACAGGTAAATGTAATAAATTTTTTTTTGTTTAAAAAAAATCCCACTGGTATACTACAGCTATTGCATCAAATATGATTTATGTACATGCATGACTCAGTTGAAAACATTCATATTTCAGTACCAAAGATAACAAGTATTGACATCACAATCGATGGTCCAGTTTACCCAGAAGTACAGGGCAGCCTGTCTGCAAGAACAATTTTAAAAACGTGGTAATACTGAACAGAAAGCAGTAGGATATCACAAAGAGTCTGGACTAGGCAAGTGTCTGAGAATCAGTGGGAATTCAGGAGACCCTCTCTCCAAGGCACCTTCCAAGCTATTAAAAATAGACACAGGAAGATCGAGCACATTAAGAGATCCCTCCAAATTTATACTGGTTTTATATCACAGCTTAGCTGTCTGTAGCATCAGGGGACTAATTCCCCACTTAGAAGTTGTGTTCATGTTAATTTATCTTACTTCATTAAAGTTCCAGTTTGACAGGACATTTCTACATTCCTGTATTGAAACCACTTAAGGTTCTACTTAAGTTTAAGCATATGTCTGAGTAATGTTAAAAGCTAGGAAGATTTAGATGTGAGCATAACTCATTGTTACACTGATAGAGACTTAATGGACCACAAGACTCATCTAAAGTGGATTAAGTCGATAGAAAGACCTCTGTTGATTGAAATGCTTTCTAGGTCAGGGTCTAGACGCATCGTGATTTTTCTTCCCTCACTTTTTGTAAACACTGCAGTACTTCTTAATTTTGCCAAATGCATTTTACATACTTCCTTGTTGAATGGGTGTTTTAATTCAGAATAAATAACCAGGTGTTCTTTTTGCCAGGAAAGTACCATAAGTCTCCAAGTACCACAGCACAGGACTGAAAATGTTAAATTCTTGTAAAAAAATGAAATATATTCGCATTTTGGGCTGAAGTTCCTTTCTAGCATTCTCCAGAAATTGCTGCTTCAGATACTGACTGAAGTGTTTTCAACCTGAATATTTTATTTCATCTCTCTATTTAAATCAACCTGACCAACATTGTTAAAGAGATATAAAAGCATTTAACATTACAAGAAGGGTACGTACCAGACACTTACCGATATACTTACCTATGTACTAACCTATGATGTGTCTTTGTGGTAAAACATGTTTTTATAAAGGCTGCAAACATTAAAAAGTAACTTATATTTTAATAATAAATTAAAAGACAAGACAAACTTCTGTTTACTGATTACAGTGTATTCTCATTTAGTAATATTTTACCCCCCATTTCCATACGAAAAATTGAAGCCAACAGTAACTCCACATAAAAAGGAAAGGTCTGAAACAAAAGATCTTAAAAATGCTGGACAATTTTCCCTACTGAATGGGGTTTGGGTGAAGTTCTCAGTCTGAAAGTGCAATTGAATTCTGCACTGCAGAGGAGAGATTTGCATCCACAGGCAGATTGAAAAAGAATGTTTTGGCATGAGTTTCTAATTAGTTCTGCTTGGGCCAAATTTGTTCTCACTTACACTGGTCATCAATTTTGCTATTCTCAATTTATACCGAGGAAAGTGAAAGAGGAAATCTGCTCTCCTAATTCTGTCCTCATTTTCACATTTTATTGACAAATAACCTGCAACAATCTAGATGTTATTGAGCTTCCCCTGCCTGTGATTTCCTGAATTTTACTAGTAGCGTTTTTTTGGAGGAGTAGATTTGATTTCTTTCAATGTAAGACTACCATTCTCAGATTCTAAGAGGGAAGGAAATACACACTAAAACACTCCTTAGCTGGTCCTCTATGATGCTGAGTTCCCAAGGTAATTTAAGAATATATTTTCATTTTAGCCTTGCAGCTCTTCATCTCCTAGGGGTTCAGAAAATTTAGCAGGCTTCCACTAGACCTCTACAACATTGAAAATTGCAGCGTGATTTAAGAAATGTTTTCATTTTAAACCTGCAGACGTAAGACTCCCAGGAATTGGAAAATACGGCAGGCTTAGCTGTATGACTGCAGCTCCAATTCCCAGGGTTATTTCTGGTTTGTTTATTTGTTTGTTTGTTTGTTTTAGAGAAGCTTTTCATTTCTATTCTTCTTGCAGTTAAGATTTGAAAAAAAAAAAAACAAACACACAAACCTCCAGTAAATGCTGATGTACTTATAATTCCCACAGTGATGGGATCAGAGCTTTCCTTCTAATTCCAGGATCTGGAGATTTGCAGGGCATCAGAACAGAAAAGCAAAATGTGGCTTTGGAAAAATAATGTACTAAGTGGATCATGACACCCACAGGCAAACAAAGGAAAGTAAAAAAAATGTCACAAGTGACAAACTTCATGTGGCTGCAAGTGGAAAGGAAAATGGAAGTCCAAGTTAAACAATTGGAAGAGTTAAAGAATCAGACGAGGCAGGGGAAATGGTTCTTAGGATTTTATATGGTTAGGATCTGATATACTCTTGCTCGGTAGAGTGAACAGCATCATACTTCTGACGGCAGTGAGCAAAATATTTGGAGCTTGAGTTTCATTCAAATGGAATCCCAGGAATATGGTTGGGCTTATCCACAAGTAATGTGCAGAAGTTAAACACTTGCAGACAACTGAGGAGGAATGCCCAGACTAGAAAGGAAAATGTTTCTTCACTCTTCTCCTCTCTGGACTGAACTCCCTTAGCCTCCCCTCACATGCCATGTGCTCTTGTTCCCTGACCATCTTTGTTGATGCTCCTCTGGATTCCTTCCAATATATCAGTGTGTTTCTCATACCACTGAGTCCAAACCTAGACATAATGCTTTCCATGTGTTCATACAACGGCCAAATAGAGGAAATAATAATTTCTCTCAGCCTACTGGCTGTGATGCTACTCGTGCAGCCTGGTATGCTGTTAGCCCTCATTGCTATAGAAGCACACTGCTAACTCATGTTCAACTTGTTCAGCATGAGGACCTTCAGCTCATTTTCTGCAAAGTTGCTTTCTAGACAGCCAGCCCCCAGACTGTGCTTTTGCATGGGCTTATTCTGATTCAGATGTGGAACTTCACTGTTTTTTTGGCCAAAATTCATGCAGTTTGTGGCAGACCATTTCTCCAACACATTGAGATCCCTCTAAAAAGCAGCCCTGCCCTCCATCCAGCAAATTGATCATTTCCTCTGGTTTGAATTTGGTTTTGAACACTGATCTCAAACTCTAAGTCATCACTTATAGGAAAACACATCGAAGCAGTACTGATCTCAGGGATGTGTCACTCATAACTGGCCACCAGTGGGATTTCGAACTACTGACCACTACTCTTCAAGTCATTTTGCTACGCACTTTGTAGTCAGCACCTCCAGTATATTGACTAGATTTGACCTTCTGAATACAATAAGAGTATTGAAAATCAGGTTGAAAACCTTGCTAAAATCAAGGTAAATGACATCCACTGATCTGCCATTACCTGCACAGCCAGTTGTCTCACTGTAGAAGGCACAACTTGCCTTTAGTCAGCCCATGCTGACTGTTCACAGTAACTTCACCATCTTTTACATGCCTGGATGCAGCTTTCAGGAGGGTTTGCTCCACAACCTTCCCAGGGACTAAAGTGAGACATAGTTTCCCAGATCCTGCTTTTTGTCTTTTTTGACAAACGGCATTATATTTGCCTGTTTCCAGTTGTCACAAATCTTCTCTGACTGTTTTGTCCATTCAAAGATGATAGAGAGTGGCCTTGCAATTACATTGGTCAGCTCCCTCAGCACTCTTGGATGCACCTCATCTGGTCCAATTATCTGGTTAATTTGAAGTCCTGAACTTGGATGCAGAGACTAATATCAGATTGACATTTTCCTCAGTAGACCCACATTTATAAATTTGCCATATGACCTCAGCCCTCACCACATTGCTTTTCGTAAGCTGTATCTATTCCATCCTGTTAAAAAGTTTCAACTTCTGTTCTTACAGTTGTTTGCATTTCTTCAAAGCTGTTGTTATCTGACCTCTTGCGTAGAGGTAGGATTAATTTCCAAGTTTAAGAAATGTGCAACTCATCTGAAAATTTGACAGGAAAATTCCATGTTCCCTCTTCTACATCGTAGAGAATCTGCACACTTGCAAATCAGATAAACCACAGCTAAACCTTTCTCCTCTGCAGTCATATGGCCATGTCCTTTCTTGTCCTCTGAGGACCACAAGCATCATCTCATCTAAACTCCACAATTAGTGGGGCTCTGATCCTTTCCTTCCTTTCATTTTTTTGACTGTTAATGCCACACCACAAGTACACTTGCATTAGAGCTGTTTATTCACTGCACTGAAAAATCAATGTGTTCACATCTAATTGACAGGCTTAATTTGAGCAATTACATGTATCTAGTAAGACCACTTTTCATATAGTGCTTTCCACACCTGAATCTCAGATTACTCCTGGAAGAAATCAGTATCATTACGTTTAGCTTTCAGATAGTTAACATGAGCCACAGTTGCTTACTGAAGTATACCAGTAGGTCAGAAGCAGATTGAGGATGATAACACAGTTTGACTAAATACCCTATCCAGTGCTGTTTCTCTAGACTGCCTTAAAGCAACCCTCCTTAAAAGCTTGCCAAGGCACATGAAAATTTTAACTTTGAATTTTCAACCTGGACACCATGAAACACATGGACTTCTGTTCCTCTACATCAATTGCCAAAACTATCATTTGAAAAACTGTAATTTCAAAACTATTTTGGGCAGAGAAACTCTCTTCCTACTGTTTCTGAAGCATCTAGCTTATCACTGGGCGTTATACAATAATCCTGATATGATAGAAATAATACATCAACTTCCTTGACAGGATTTCTTCCATTACCAGTACCATTCAGAATCAGAAAAAAATAAACATGGAACAAAACATTAACCAACAAACATATGTTCTTATTTTAACTACACTAACCAAAAAAAGTCAATTATTTCTGTGACTGAGGAAAGGTTTCCTTTTCCACCAGAATAGGAAACATGCAAAACAAATGATCTTTCATTTACACTACATTGCACACTAAACTGCAGCTAAATGTGCTACAATTTCCAGAGCTTACTCTGCACTCGATTGTCAGCTATGGAGGTAGGTAGTCAACATACGAAGAGAACTCCACAACTCTGAACATGAGCAGCAGCTCCATAAAATCCACACTTTTCCTGTGATCAACTGATCACATACCAGCAGCAGTGACAGACAGGTGATCAATATAAAAATTATACAGAACATGTACATATAATTTTAGGACCAGATAAGAACAATGGAGCGGTCAGAGATAAGTCAATGAAACTGCTAAGATTTGCTCAAGGCAGCACTCAACAGGGAAGAGCTAGAGACTACACAATGTGGTAGACGTTGTATGCTGTTGGTAAAGCCCAGGAGCAAAAATGGATTGACATTACCCACCGGAAAAAGTAGAAAAAAAAGTAAAATGCACTGAAAATGGAAATTTTATGTTACGTTGTTAGTCATATTACAGCAGAATTCATAATTATAAAACTTCAACAGTAAAAGATAAAGATCCTCCCATGTTGCCTTCTCACAAGCTTGCAAGACAATATAAATTGTATTTTGCATATTTTGTTCTGTGGCTCAACTACCTCCTGTGGTACAAACCTGCTCAAGACCTCTGAATCTTTTTGCACATAATTTCTAAGAAAAATAATCCAATTATTTTCAAACTAATTAGGATGGAAAGTATAAGTAAAATAATGTTCACTTTTATGTACAAAACTAAGGACCTTTCTCTATGCAACCATGTCTTTTCATCCTTACTTACTGCAAAATATGACTCTCCTGAAGATACCAAGAACTTTATGGGAGAGGATTTTTTTTCTCTTTTTTCCATTTTATTTAGTGACTCATAAGCAGGAATTGGATAGCTATGAAAATACATTCTACAAATCAGAGATGTTAAAGGCCACTTACTGACTGGGCAGCCTGTCTCTTTATTTGAATGTTCATTCCCACTCATCTTACAATCACAGAGCATGTGAATTACTTTTGGAAGAGTTTATTGTGGAAGGTAATGAGACTATAAATCTGCAAGCTGTTTGCTAAGGTTCCTGGACAAAAGCACTCACGCAACTGTCACTATGACTGTGCCACAAAAAAAGGCCAAACCTTTGCCTTTTGGATTACATATCTGATTACAGCATAGCTATTTATAAGCCTTATCCTACTGGTTATAAATTTGAAAAGTTTATTTAAATTTTTAATGAGAAATATTAATGAGAAATTATGTCTCATTCTTACTTAATTTATATGCAACTTACAAATTCTTTCTTCCCACTGAGTACCATTAATATTTCTTTCAAATAAAATGCCCTTGACTGGACCGTTACATTTTTACTTACAGTAGGTTAGAATTTGTGTATTCCTTATGCCTAAGTCATCATTTACAATCAAAAGGAAACAGTCCACTTTTCACCCTTCTATTATATTTCTAAGAGTTTTATTTGCTCCACTGAAAGTGCAACTGTTTCAGGAAGAGAGATGCTTTTGTAGGAGGTCAGAGACTAAAGCCCTCTGTTTGGATGTGTCAAGCTTTTCTTCCAGAGCATTTGGGTTCTGTAACACTTATTGGAGATCTATGCATACAATGAAGGCATAATTGTTAATAGAAAGAAAAGCACAGAAAGGAGATAAGTTTATTATCAAATTAGATAATAGAACACAGCCCTATACTGTAGGAAAACAGTGCTGCAAGGACACATAACATAACTTCTGGTCTGGAAAGTAATCTGTTTCTTGCCAAATTAATGTTTAGTTCTATTGTCAAGGTTTATATAAGCATTAACGGTTCAGTATGCATACAATCTTTCTCTATTCATTTCTGCAGTTGATATCTCAGGACCCTTAGCAGATTGTATTCCAGAGAGAGCAGTCCAGACAAGGAGAACAGTCTCAGAACAGCCCTGTAGTCTTTCATCTCAGGCTATTTCCAGTTGGGGTGATTTTTTCGCACTTCACAAAGATACCCCAGGAGTCACCAGCCCCCAGGGACACAATTCATTCAAGAAACTGGGTAAGGTTTCAATTTAAGGTGCTGTCACACACATGAAAGATCTTCTTAATTTAATCTTAAAAAACACTTCAGCTCAAGTTCAAGCTGGGTCAGAAGGGAGGAAAGAATCTTATTTTTTTTGTTCTGATCTCATTTGTCCTCCCTGTCTCTGGTCTGACAATACAACCAAGCTCCAGCAAGGTCTCAGTTCCATTTCACTGGAGAAGGCAAGGACTGAAAACAAAGATCAGACTAACTTCTTACCTTTGGTTGTCCCTTCCAGATCTATGCCATGACACAATGACTAGAAAGATTAAGAACTTTTACCACCTTTGTTTGCATTTCTCTATGGATAAAAATATAATCTTGTTTTCCTGTAATAGAATACCGAATTAACTGGGTAGTGTTAAGACAAACTTCTGGATAGTTCCTCCCTAACAACATTTCTATTCTCACAACCTATGTGCACCTATAGTATTCTGAAAATAAAATATTTGATACTAAAGTACAACATAAATATATAACATGGAGTAGGTAGGCCATGATCTGATTTGAGGGGGTTAATCAGCTACATATCCTTAATGGAACATAGCATAACAGTCAGTGATAAAAGTGAGTTGGGAAGAGAGGAAAGGAAGAATGTTCCAGCTTCAGTAGTCTTCAAATCAAGAAAAAAATGCCTATGAATCTTTCAAATCTGTAAAAACGGTCATCTATTATTCTAGTCGTCAATCAGACAAAACATTATCACTGAAACTAGTTTCCAACTTTTTTTCCTCTAGATATTTATTGCATCTTCATAACATTGTAGAGTCAGTAGATACTAAATACATTAAACTGAGTTACTTAAAACTAAATAAAATAAATCTGAGCTTATTAGACAGGCTTAATCAGCACTGCAGGTGACATTCACATGGCTGTTCAGGTCTTGTGTTCAGCCGTGTTACAGCATGATCCCATATAAGCACTTTTTCAGTTTTGGAAGGAAACATGAAATATTTGAAACAATATACTTTAAAAGTGCCCACAGGTATTTAACATGGCAAAGCCTGATGTTTTACTTTCTTAAAGTCTCAGTAATTCATGATGCAGTTACCTCAGTTTGAGGGAGAAAGAAGTAGAAGGCGTCCCCTGGCTGCAGACTTTTTAGTGGTTATGGCAAATACATGCAAATGGAAATGGCAATACCTGAGCAGTCAGTGGATAGACCTTTCTGTGTATTGGCCACCATTGACATACAGATGTATGTACAAGGATAAATAAATTGTTCCTGAAAGGGTGGCAGAGCTTACCTGATCCCTCTTCTGCATCCCTTCCATACTACAGGACTACTCAGGATGTATTGTAAGGTGCAACTCGGAAGTACACATACAAATCATGAACTGCTGCAAGCGAGCATCAAGTATCAGTTGCTGTACAGACTCAGTTTCAGGTATGTGAGTAATTCCTAACAAAAACCTCTAGAAATATTCTGAATATTAACTTTTAATGAAAAATTCCTTAACATTGATTAAAAATTGGAGGGGATGCAACAAGCAGATAATGAGTATTTCAGGAAGGCTTGTGATTGTAGAGGAAGGTGACCTTCTTCTCAGATGCATATTTCTGCAGAATGAAGCACCCCGGCAATTCATGACTCGTTCTTTATGCTTTGAGTCCCTTATTTTCACCTTCCTTACAGATTTCATGTGTAGCCATAACACAAAAATTTATTCTTAATGCTCAACCACGTGTTCAGGAACATATCAACTACTCTGAAATTGTCACAGTTACGTATCCAGCTAACATAAAAAATGTGTTTGACAAGCACTGCTTTGACCCCTTTGTGCTAATTAAGCCCTATGGGATTTCCAGCTGGATTCCCCAGCTGGTAAGAATCAAGGAAGCCAACAGAAAGAAAGGGGGGGAAAAAAAAAAGGTAAAAATGCAAACTTGGTAATAAAGTTCAAAATCATCATTAGTTACATTTTTCTCATAGAATAACAGTGAAAAGATATTTAAATTTTTACCCAAATACAATGAAGATGTAATAACACTTGTGTTATATAGAAGCTCATTCTTTGCTGCTACAGCAACTTTTGTGTAAACCTTTGGTAAAGAGATTGAAGAAGCAACAGTAATCATGGTACACTTGGAAGTTGCTGTGGTGTTTATTTCTTCCTTGATGAAAGGCTGCTATAGAACTTTGCATCATTAAAATTGTTTAGTTAGTTTCTTAAATGCTAAAAGCAATTTCTGCAGGGAATTAATTGCCTCTCTAAAAGCTTTAATGATTTCTTTCTTATTTTCTATTGGAGAAATATTTTCACCAGCTATAGATTGAAGACCAATTCTTATAATGTCAAAATTATGCATTGACAATGACAGGTCACTAAAATTCTGCTTATCCAACAGGATAAATTTCATTGTAATAGTTCAAATTCCTGTTAAAGGCATGCCTCTCTCTGCAGGCAGGAGAGTAATCAAGGCAGGAGTGGGGGGAGAAATCCAACCCTGCCATCTGGTTGAAGAAATTTACCTTTCTGAAGAGAAAGGACAGGATGATCTGCATAGCTTTTGCTATGAGATGAACCCATGAACAATTCATTATCTGTGTGCTCTGTGTTGAAGGATATCTCAAAATCTCTCCTGGGATATTTCCTTAGACTAAAAATGCTAGGGTGTGCTTTTCTGAATCAAATAGAATCACAACTTTGACCAGCTTTATTTTAGCATAAACTTCTGTCTCATGCTAGTAATGATAAACATGCCTTCCGTTTAGCACAGTTCTTGGCAAGTTCACAGCAGTCCTCAAGTTCTGTTTTTTAATTATCTGAGCTGCAGCTAACATTTCCCTAGGAACCAAGCTGGAAGAAACATCTGACAAAATGACAAAACCACAGATAAACCCAAACCAAAGTTCATATTTGGTTCCATAGTTATTTGTATTATAGTAGTGTAGGACTTCAGAACTAACATTAGGTATTATGACCCTCTTGTGAAAGGTGTTTTTGAAATTTATTTCCAGTTCTTGAATGCTTTAGAAATGCATACTAAAAAAAAAAAAAAAAAAAAAAAAAAAAAAAAACAGAACCAAGGGGGATGGTGGGGAAAAAAAAACAGTAGATAGTGTCCTTCAAGTGGCACTGGTACGACTACAAAGTAGTCAATGATTTTGTAGATATACTATCAAGGAAATTTCTTTACAGAAGATTCAACATAAATAAGTACTTAATTTTGCAATGCCATCTCCCCCAAGCATAAGAGAAACCACGAACATCTTTTTTGGAAGAGATCATAAACTAAAGGTGAGAAATAGCATTATGGACAAAAATGAAACATGAATTTAAACTTAAACAGCAAATCAGATCAACAACTGTAAGTATTGCCTACAAAGGGATTTGTGCAAGGACAGGTCTGCAGTCCAGTATTAGAATAAAGACTATAGTTTAAAACACTCAAGCCTTTTATAGTAAAAGGTATAGAGCATTGGTTTGTGGCACAGAAAATATTGTCTCTTGAAAAACTAAAATAGGGTAGGTTCAAAAGGAATACTTGCAACATTTGGGAGGGAAGAATTAAATTCTAGAGGCACATTCCTCTAAATTTAACCTACTGCAACACTTCTGGTTTTATAGTATAATTTTTCCTACAATTTTCAAATATTATTTTGCAATTGGCTGCCTACTGTGAAATATGTTTTCAGGATTTCAACATACTTTTACTACACTAACTACATAAACCTCTTAACATCCCTTTGAAGAAAGGAAGAACTTATATTCATCAAAACAGTCAGGCTGGACAGAGAGAGAGAGATGATGAGAGAGAGATGGCTAGCCAATGTGACACCCATCTACAAGAAGGGCTGGAAGGAGGATCCGGGGAACTACAGGCCTGTCAGTCTGACCTCAGTACCAGGGAAGGTGATGGAGCGAATCATCCTGAGAGAGATCACAAGGTATGTGAAGGACGATCAGGGGATCAGGACTAGCCAGCATGTGTTGATGAAAGGCAAGTCCTGCTTGACCAACCTGATCTCCTTCTATGACCAGGTGATCCGCTTGGTGGATGAGGGAAAAGCTGTAGATGTGGTCTACTTGGACTTCAGCAAGGCCTTTGACACTGTCTCCCATGGCATTCTTCTGGATAAACTGGCAGCTCATGGCCTGGACAGGAATACCCTTCCCTGGGTGAAAAACTGACTGGCTGGTCATGCCCAGAGTGTGGTGGTGAATGGAGCTAAATCCAGCTGGCGGCCGGTCAC
>NW_009611221.1:25073-47607 GCF_000690535.1 Cariama cristata
CTGGCAGAGAAAGACCTGGGGGTGTTGGTCGACAGCCGGCTGAACATGAGCCAGCAGTGTGCCCAGGTGGCCAAGAAGGCCAACAGCATCCTGGCCTGTATCAGAAACAGTGTGGCCAGCAGCACTAGGGAAGTGATCATCTGTTTGTACTCCGCACTGGTGAGGCCGCACCTCGAATACTGTGTTCGGTTTTGGGCCCCTCAATACAAGAAGGACATTGAGCTGCTGGAGCGTGTCCAGAGAAGGGCAACAAAGCTGGAAAAGGGCATGGAGAAAAGGTCTTACAAGGAACGGCAGAGGGAGCTGGGGTTGTTTAGTCTGGAGCAAAGGGGGTTGAGGGGAGACCTTATAGCCCTCTACAACTACCTGAAAGGAGGGTGTAGCAAGGCAGGGGTTGGTCTCTTCTTTCTGGTAACTAGTGATAGGACGAGAGGAAACGGTCTCAAGTTGCACCAGGGGAGGTTCAGGCTGGACATTAGAAAGAACTTCTTCACTGTTAGAGTTGTTAAGCATTGGAATGGGATCCCCAGGGAGGTGGTGGAGTCACCATCCCTGGAGGTGTTCAAAAAATGTTTAGATGTGGCCCTCCAAGACAAGGTTTAGTGGGCACGGTGGTGTCAGGTATACGGTTGTACTTGATGATCTTTGAGGTCTCTTCCAACCATAATGATTCTACGATTCTATGATTCTATGAAGAGCAAAGTTCAACTTACTTTTAAGAGTTCCAAACATAGCTGCCAGGATATGTAAGACACCCCTAAATTCCCACTATCGTCCATGGAGGTCTCAGTACAGTCCTGGAATCTGGAGAGCTGAACAGCTAACAAAGACAGGACTCATTTTCTTATCTCTATGCATCTTAGATAATCTAGATCACCTTAATCATCCTAGGTACCTTAGAGTATCTAAGATGCTTCAACAGCTGGCAAATATGGCATAGGACTTCTGGGAGACCCATATTCTTTCTGAGGTGGCAGCTGGATACCAGGTAAGAAGTCCCAGAGTATCTATGGTGTAACCAGGCACTTATGTTTAGATAAATGAATCCGACTGCAGGTTTCCACTTTGGGAGCTGGATTGCTCTTAAGGCTCTGCTGGTTGTATTAACAGGTAGGAATCTGATTATTGAGCTGAATGACACATCTGAGGTGTTTGCTTGAGTGAAAAGAGAAGCTCTCAAAGTCAAACACCAGGCTGATGTTAGTGACCCCACTGAAAGAAAACTCCCTTGATTTTCTTCTCCTGCCATTTCTTTCCACCTTCAGCTGGACAAGGGTGACTATGTAACAAATTCAAATTCCCAGTGTTAAAAGCAAAGCTATAGAATTAGTTCAAGAGAATTATTTCTGCACAATTACATGCTGTGCAGCCATTTGTGAAAGTGTAGTTAACTTAAAGCAGAGAAACTGATATCTCACCATATATTGATAGTAGTTCTAACAGAAGGCAAAGGACAAAAATCAGATTTATGTAAATCTGATCCAGCCTAATTAGGTAATCCTCCCAGCTAAAAAGTGAAACTAGCACAGCTCTATTTCTTTATACTGGGCAAAATATTTACATCTCATATGCTGCAGATAGAAGTCCAATTTAAGAAAGACAAAAGTAAGATGACAACTTCAGAAAGAGTATCTGTGGATTATTCAATTCATGCAATATTATATATTGACAGAGCAATACATAAAACTGATACTTTCTTGCTATCTCTGTGAATCAAAGCAATTCGATTCCAGATTACCCTTTTTGTTTATTTCTTCAATGACGAAATTATTTACTTGTGTCTCCCAATTGACTTGCAGTTTGTCTTTCTGGGATCCTTTGACCTATTTTCTCACCTTGACGAGTATATTACTTTGTAAGTAGTTCAGTGAAACAGAGAGGAATATATGGCAGAGTTAATGGTATATACATCATAACTTTGTAATAAATGCATACAGTATTCTGCAATTTCTTCTAGCAATCAGCATCCTGAAAACATTGTTCTCCAGAAGGATGAAACTCACCTCAGTATGAAACAGCAGAACAAGGTCTGAAAGTCACTCAAGTTTCTATTTCATGACATTCACTTCCTCTGCTAGTCTTACATACCAAGCAAATATTCTCTTCTATCTGAAGGATAAGAAAGGCATAAACAACAGCTACTAAAATTTTAGCACATTTGTCTGTAAATTTAATGTAAAGCTGCCTTGAGGAAAATGGATTATTTAGTTCTCCTCCACCCAAGCTCACGGCAAGAAAAACTATAATGTTATTCTTAGCAGATGTTTGCCTAAATCATTCTTTAAATGATGCAGATTTTTCTACTTCTATTGACTTTCCTTAGCTAGTCTATAAGAAATGTTTTTCTAATGCCCGATTTAAATCTCTCTTGCTGAATATTAAGCCTATTCTTGTCTTGGATGACAGAATAGGGAATACAATTATTAAACATGAAAATGTCAATACAAAGCTTGAAGGAACTGTAAATGTTTTGGAACCCAGAGAACAATTTACTAATTTCTATTTTGCAGCTTATCTGAAAATGGTTATCATGTCTGCCTGTAGTATTCCTTTTCCCAAACTAGATTCCACGTCTTTCCATATTTCCTCATTTTTCAGGATGTCTGATCATGTTCTGTACTCTTGCTAGTTGGCACACATCTTTTTTGAGGTTGGAGTGCCTCAAGCTCCAAGTAAAGGGCTTAGTAGTAACAAGTAGAGCAGAATGATTAAACCATGTGTCTATTGCAAGATACACTTTTATTTCATACAATGCTTGTCATTAACACTTGTTTCAAATTGAGATACACTATGGAAGAAAATATTTTTCTCTAAAACTGTTGTCCTCTTCTTTTTTCTGTTCCACTAAAGTTTTTTGCTTAAAAATTTGCAATTCTTCTTGAATTATAAATTTAATAACTGTATTCTCTTTTCTGTTGTCCAAGTCGTAACAAAATTGTTGAAAAACACTGAAGAGAAAAAAATCTCTCAGAAATCACATAAAGTTCTATCCCAGTAAGTATTTCCAACCACTTTAACCTGTTCATCTTAGTAGTTAAATCCATGCCATGCTGCTGTATCTTGCTGCTCAGAATAGTTTAGATTACTTCTATGTATAAGTCTTGATTTGCCACTGCTACTTAGTATGAGACAGTCATTACCTGCTAGCTGTCCATCAGCAGTTGGCCTACAGAATGACAAAACTCTTCCATAAAGTCCAAAGTATAATTCTTCTCTATGCAGGCAATAAATATTCCTAACAGCTATTAGATCTATTTGGATTTGGATCAAGGAATAAAAGATAAAGTCAGTTTTAAATCTTCTTAACTACTTTAATTAACACTTCCCCTTCACACAAATCTGATATAGACATACTGATCATGAGCTGGAATGTATAGACGCAGAGGTAATACAACTCATCATCGCTACAAGTGAGATTTATGTAGGTTTTGCACAGCTACTACTGAGTAGGTGGCATTAATTTTTTCAGAAATGTTTCAAATGTCCTTTTAAAAGCCAATCAAAGATCATTTTGATATGTCCATTTAATTAGAAGCTGAAAAATTTGATCCTTATGCTGCTGTCAGGAGCATAATGCATGCAGGGATTGAAACACATTTGATTAGCTCCTCAATGTGTAGCTTCACTTCAAGCAACAATTCTAGAGCACAGATAATTGGTGCCCTGCAGCTTTCCCCACTGAAAATCAATTGAATTTCCATTATGTTTCAATTGTCTTGCAGTGCGAAACCTACAGGGTTTTGTTGGCTGGTGTTTTTTAATACTACCTTCTGCACTAGTGAATAGAAGTTTTTTAATGCTTTTCCCTAGGTAAGCTACTAGCAACACAAGAAAATAATCAATTCAAACAATCTGCTCTCCATGAAACTTCCTTCCCAAAAGGGCAAGTAATCTTCTCCTGTACTGTACCGATTTTCTCATACTTCCAAGCCTTGTCTCCGTCACCATGGGCTGCAGGTATTTTTGCGATGTGTTCTTCACCTGGAAATGTTCTTCTATATGATTATTCACAGCAGCAAGCACCATAACCAGTAGCAACAGGTGTGTAGAGTAATGTAGTACTTCAAGTCTCTGTATGTCAAAAAGCAAAGAAAAAACATTTATCTTGGTGTTCATTAGTTTACAATCCTGTGAATAACAGAATGATCTTTTAAGTTATTTCTTTGTCCAGCCAAATTATGTAGTCGTACAAAACTGACCACAGTACAGGCTGAAGCAAGGTGAGGCAAGGACTTGTATCACCACTTCATATTTTCTTTCTCTATTTACAGCAACTGCTTTCACCTTGTGAGACTGCAGAAGACACGACATCCATGTGGACTCCTTACTCTTCCTCGACAGCAAATGCCCGGTACTGAAGAAAGTTCTCATCGTCATTAGGAAAAAGTTGGAAGAATGTAGCTCCATGTAATCAAACACAGATTTACCAAACAGAAGTGTATATCCATGGCCTTCCTTATTTTAGTGACAGCCTTTGGAAACAGAGAAGAGTGATATTTAACTATCTTGTCAGAACAAACACAGGTGGCATTGGGGAAATAAAGGGGTATAGGAAAACTAGTGGTTTATTAGATCAGATTAATTGACAGGGATTGTTCTTTGAATGGAGGACTGTTTTATTAGCAGCAGAAGTCTCCCACGCCTTATTCTGATATCGTTACATGACTTTAGAAAAGTCAGGGGGAAGGAAAGCATGACTGTAAGCCTTAATCAGGTACCAGAATAAAAGAGTTCTGGAGAGAGAAGAAACAGTGAACAATCTTGAAATTAAAGTTCCAACAATGTGGTTCTGAAACTTTGCCTTCAATTTTGTATTTGATGTTTACTTAAACTACACAGAGTTGATCCATACCTTCCTTCAACTTGTAATAAGAATTTCTCTTCTTCAAGTTTGTTTTTTTTTAAAGTCAGTTTTTAAACTTTTTCACTGAACAAATTTACCATCTGAAATGCCACTGAATGTTGATATCCTAGAATAATACAGAGATACTTTATTCCTGATCTCTAAACAATTTCTGACATTTTAAACAACACCATTCAAAAATAAAAGTTCTCTGCACCAGTATGAAATGCTGCTCAAAAGTACTTATGCGCCAACAGCCATCAAATGTCTACCAACCCTTTCCAATACAAAGAGACATCATCTGTGACTCTAAATAAACTTCAGTTAACATTTTCAAGTTACAAGTTGTATTTTAAATGCATTCTCCCCATGTAATAATGAAGAGTTAGATCAAATGTTTGCTTCCACAAACTTCAGATATGTGCCAAATTCCAAATTTAATTCACAAAGTATAACCAGTGACATACTAATGGATGTTACATTAATATAGCTATAGAAACAACATTACATTAATTAGAACTTTGTAAATGCTGTAATTAAGATACTCAGTGACAGCTGCCTTTCCTGTCCCTTAGTTTCACCAAGAAATCTCTCAGCACTACTGATTTTGGAATCGTCAGCTGCATGGATGCAGGAAGAGCCATCTGTTGGCATTTTTAAAATGTTAACTGACAGAGGTTCCAAACAATTACTCCTAATACTTTTTAAAAAAATTCAAAATAGCATTAATTATTTTTAAAAATTCTGTATCTGACTTTGGCAGAATTTATGTCATTAGAACTTAAAAATGCATTCATCTTTGGCTTCAGGTCTGACTGATGTACTCCACCAACATAGGATCAGAATAATACCATTACCTTACATGTGTAGGTAAAGCACTTTAATGTTTTCTGTTTGGTCATATTTGTAAACTTTATTACCCAAAAGAGATAGTCATCTACCAAAGGTCTACAAAGTCACTCTGTGGACACTTGTTCTTCTGCATTGTCAAGTCAAGGTTTATTTTTCCTCACATTTGGAACTTCCTTGGGTTCAATATCCATTTTGATACCAGTCTACATGATACTTCTTTCTCTTCTGTAACCTTAGTATCTTCTTAACCAGGCTATCCTTCACATACAGGAAATGCAGAAAGCTACCAACACTCTTCTGTGTTGATTTTTTTGCTTTCAGATTATAATTTCCTACTTATCTCAATGGACTTTGGGTCTTGCTTGTCAGTGCAGCCCACACTCCCCCAAATCTAGCATTCCTACTCTGTTCATTTAACCCCACCATACAAATCCATTTCCTTGTGAATAACATTACTCCCTCTTTGATGTTTACCCCCTCCAAACAATCTGTTGCTGTTATCAGACTTGAAGGAATAATGAATTCAGTGAATTACACATTTTTTTCCCTGTGTCAGCAAGCAGATGGCAAAATTCTCAAACTCATTCATCATTTGAAATTATATTGGAAGCCTTCAGTTTTGCTGTGTGGGAGCTACGTGAATGACAGACATTCTGCACATCCACATTATCAACTAAGTTAACTCCATGGTTAACTCCTGTGTCCCAGTTCCCCAGTCATCAACACTACAAAGTCATTCGTTTTCTCCTGAAATGTTTGGTAGAGTAAATTATCTCTACCCTAAGAAAAAACTCCACGGTAACTCTGGGATAGTTTATTTCAAGGATAATTTGCAACTGTCAGTATGGATAATATAGCATCAGGTCTGATTTCCAACATGCTGCTCCAACAACACAAAAATAGTCTTTGCCTGCAAACAGTTTTAAGTACCTTGAAGTCCCATCCCAGCCATTCAACATGTATACTCAGTACTATGCAAGAAAATCAATGTTCTGGTAGACTGCAGCTCAGCTGTCTTATTGTTTCAGACACTGCAATGAAAAAAAAATGCCAAAAATAGTATTTATACTCTAGGGCCACAGGGAGCTCAAAAAGAAATCTAAGAAGGTTCAAAGTTGTGTTGTGTAAGGCATATAAGGCTGCAGTACGGCTAAGTTTACAGAGCTTCGAGTAGGTGGATACAACCTCTCCGCATCACTTTGTCTCAAGTGAGGGCATTTAATATTGTAAATGTAGCCAGTAAACTTCAAACACAAGAATCTTTTCATTCCTCCAAGGAAATGTTCTGTTTAATTTGAGAGCGTAGCTGTGCAGGTGGAACAAGAGCAACTTCCCCGCTCTTTCACTGACAGGAGGTGGCTGGAGCAGGACTGGAAGCACGCATACAGGCATATGTGATGTTTTGGACTTTTACTCTTCCAGAAGCAGAAGAAGCAGAACAAGCCCATTACTTTCTAAGGTGACTTCTGAGGCAGTACAACTGGTTAGGACTGTGCCCAAAGTTGCAATGGAGTCTTTAAAGATCTTCATTAATAAAATATCAATAAAGCATAAATAAATCACTATGTCAAATAACCCTGTCGAAACATAACAGCTACTTTGCATGTCTAAGCATATCACAAATTGCTTGTAAATCTGATGCTATGGTGTTTATAGTAACCTCTGATTTTTAGCAGCCTGGAGCACTCTAAGGAGAGATTTTTTTTTAAGAGGTTAATAGCTAGAATGAAAAAGAGACTGGTAACCTCAGACCCTAAACTTTCAGTGCTGACTCCTCTAGAAGAATCTAAATCCATGAATTGTGGGGTAAAGGGATTCCCTAATAAGCATGGGGAGAGTTGTTCATCATAGAACAGGACATGCAGGAGACAGTCTTAGACTAAAGAGCCAATGAAACTTACATTATAAAAGAATGTATCTCAAATCCAAAACCAATCTGGGAGGTGCATTATCTGGGACTAACCATCCTGAATCCCTTCCCAAAACACATTGCCTGAGCTCTTTTCCTTGGGCAAGCAGAGAAAGAGTTCAGTCATTTATTTTAAACTGCCCTTTATGCTCTATCTCATTTTTTAGAACAATCCCTTATGAAGTGCAAAACCCAAACTTAGTTCTTTTCTTTCACTGAGGAGTTTGAACCTGCTTCTCAAGAAGTTAACTGCCTAGTTCTATACCGTGTTGGAGGTCAACATTTCACCAATATTTCCCCAGTGACTTTTTAGTACAAAATATAGAAACTTTAGTTAAAGAAACAACTAAATTGAGGTATAAACCCTACCCTAACTATAGGGTTACAGAATTACGTTTATTCTCTTAGGCTTAGTGAATCCTGCAAACCATGGAGACTGATACTGCTTCTCTCATGCACGTATCCACACTCAAAATGAACGTAACTGTACTTTGCAAGTTGTGTGATATGGGTTCACAAATGAAACTGGGCTGCTAAGACAAGTATTTTGATCCCTACACTAATGTGTTAAAAATGGGATACTGTGGGGGTTTGGGGATTTTTTTGTTGTTGGTTTGGTTTGGTTTTTTTATTTCAAGATAAATAAGATGTGGAATGCCTTTTCTCTAAAGCTTAACAGACTTAGAAGAAATATGACTGCTTACACTTTCAACTCCGGGTGCCTTCTGGTCATGGTGAAACAGAACTCTAATTTTCCAAGAAACTTGCTGAAAATGTTAATGTCCATAGGCACCTATGGTGAGATTAATCTAACTTCTACACCTGAGCTAGCTCTGCATGATTAAGACAAATTTTTAATTACAGTTATCAGAGCTTGTGATTAAGGGTGAATACAGGAATTATGAAGACTCCAGTCCTGCTCATAAGCAAATTGATTGGATTCTTCTATCTTCCATTAACTGGAACGTATCAATAGCATTGTGCTTGAACTACATAGCAATGCAAAAATATTTAATTAGTTCAGTGACTTCTTTCAAAGTTAGAGAGTTCAAAATTCTTTAAAAAATCCTAGGAAGAAATCTTGTAACTTATGGTACGTACTTTCTATTAACAGAGTTACAAATACTCACAAACAAAGAGACTTCATCAAATTACATGGCTTTGAATCAAAACTATTAAATCAATAAACCACTATATTAAAAAATAGAAAATTCCTCAGTAAAATTTATATCAAAGAGTCAGCATTGTTTCCATCAAAACAAGCCATCAAATGAACATAACAAACACACCACAATCTTTATTAGCTTCCATTTACAACTGATTTATTAATGTTTAAAAATGGAGTTTTCTAATGTAACTCCATTATGCCTTAAAAGGCATGGGTAAATCAACAATTCATGGTATTAATAAGAGCAAAACTTTTATCCATTTATGAAACTTTTCCCACAAGTTTTAAAATACTTTTTAAACATTCATTTTTGAGACTTTCTGCTCTTTTAGATTCTAAGCACCAGAAAAAGAATATCAATGTCATTAAGAAAAACTACTTTTTGCTGTTCAATAGGATAAAAAGGAGAGAGGACTGTAGTTTAAAGGGAAAATTTGAGACCTAATCAATTAAGGACTTCAGGAAAGTCTGGCCATAAGTGTGAATTCATTAATATTTCCACTAGCACAATCAGACCATTAGAAGATGTCCACCTGTTTGAGTATTTTGCTGCAGTGGTCTGGGACTTAAGTTTGAAAACCTTTGTAAGCAGCAGCAGTAAAATGTAGAAAAGGTCTTTCTACTGAAAAGGTCTTGCTTATATGAGCAAGGAATACTCGTGTGCGGAGGTTTTTCAGGGTTTATATTTTCACACATATTAATGACACTTTCAGAGGACTAAAAGTCCCCACCTCATTTCATATCAGAAACTGATTATATGGGAACTAAACCTGAAGATAATTTTCTCTTCTAATTCTCCTTTCTTCCTCAGAGGAAACTTGAGGACATCAGAACTGATGAAAGAGATTAAATGGGTTTAGTGTGACTTTGCAGAGCAACTGTTAGGGATTCCAGATTTTACTGTTGGTATTAAACATATTCCAATGAAACAAGAAGGTGACAGAACCCTGTCCTTGAGGGATTAATAGATAATTTAAGAATAATTATCCTCCCAATGAACAAGGCTGAAGGAAAAAATACCTTTTAATCAATAAGGAGATCTTTGTTAGTTATTTGACAGTGTTCTCTGTTGGTTTAGGTCAGACTGCACCTCAAAGAATCTGTAATAATATAAGATTTCAAAGTAAAACACACCCAAGATCAACATAATCCAGAATTCTGATTTTGACTGTAATCGGAAGCAGATGCTAAGAAGAAGGTACAGGAAATTGAAAATATATAGATGAGGAAAAAATGCAGCCTCTGCACTCAGCTGCATTCTGGTTTCCAGCAAATAACACTGGTCCTGCAGCACAGCATGTTGAATTCTTTGTGATTCCTTCTGGCATTAATTAGAATATGCCCAAACACAGTTTGATAAACACAGGCATATCCCCCCTTTTTGTGAGTCTTGCTAAACTCTTAATTCAATGAAAAAACAACAGGTTGTTACATTTCCACAAAACAATCTAAAATAGGAAACTGTTTGGCCCAGGAAAACGACACTTAATCTCTCATTGCCCAGCTCGGTGATAACTGCAAGTGAATAAGCAGTGGAAGGGAGACATCGAGGCATTCCTACCTATTCTTTACCACATACATCCCCAGAAGAGCTAAGAGAACATAGCCTTTACAATTATTTTGCTCCAACATACACACCAAAGGAATATGAAGCAAGACATCCTGCATCCCAGTTACACTGTAAAGTATGAGATTATAAAATCTTCAGGAAAAGATACGTTTAGCAATACATAGTGCCTGGCAAAGCAACAGTGGAATAATAGAAACAAGTGGATGATATTATAGTATGAATATGAACTATGAAGTAGATGTAACCAGTTTTGATATTCAAAGAATATATAATAACTTGTTAAATAAGCTATTGCAGTCAGGGAGGCAGAAAGATCACTTTGATCTAGTTAAAGATTAGAAGAAAAAAAATAATTGAGATATCAACTCTTCTCATGAAAAAAAACCTGAAAAACAGCAAACAAATGTTATTCCAGGAATACAGAAGTTTCATTTCAATGGGTTTTACTTTATTGTTTCAGCATTTATTATAACTTACAAGCTTTTGTACTGCCTTGCCTTCAGGTAGTGCATGAGTCAAAAAGATCATAGAATTATGGAATCATGGAATGGTTTGGGGGTTGAGAGGGACCTTTAAAGATCGTCTAATTCAACCTCCCTCCCGTGGGCAGGGACATCTTTCACTAGATCAGGTTGTTTAAAGCCCCATTCATCCTGACATTGAACACTTCCTATGACGGGACATCCACAACTTCTCTAGGTGACCTGTGCCAGTGTCTCACGCTCTCTTTGCAAAAAATTACTTCCTAATGTCTTATCTAAGCCTACCCTTTTTCAGTTTACAAATGTTGTCCCTTGTCCTGTCATTACATGCCCTGGTAAAAAGTTTCTCTCTGTCTTTCCTATAAGCCCCCTTTATATTTTGAAAGGCTGCACTAAGGTCTCCCTGGAGCTTTCTCTTCTCCAGGCTGAACGACCCCAACTCTCTCAGCCTTTCCTCATAGCAGAGGTGCTCCAGCTCTCCGATCATTTTCATAGCCTTCTCTGACAGGTCCATGACTTTCTTGTATTGGGAATCTCAGATTTGGATGTGGTACTCCAGGTGAGGTCTCACAATCCATTCATCTCCCACTCTGTGTTGACACTGGGGATTGCTCTGACTGAGGTGCAGGACCTAGCACTTGGCCTCATTGAACTTCATGAGGTTCACATGGGCCCGCGTTTCAAGCCTGTTAAGGTCCCTCCAGATGGCAACCCTTCCCTTTAGTGTTATCACTTACACCACTCAGCTTGCTGTCATCTGCAAACTTGCTGCAGGTGCACTCAATCCCCCTGTCTGTGTTGTTGATGAAGATATCAAAAATGATTTGTCTCAGTACAGACCCTTGAGGGACACCACTCTCTACTGGTTTCCACTTGGACATTGAGCCATTGACTGTAACTCTTTGGATGAAGCCATCCAGCCAATTCCTTAACCATCTAACAATCCATCCATTAAATCCATATCTCTCCAATTTAGTGGATAAAGTGTCAGGGGCGGGGGGGGACCATGCCAAAGGCCTTGCAGAAATCCATGTGCATGACATCTGTAACTCCTCCCTTGTCCATTGAGGCAGTCGCTCCATTGTAGAAGGTCACTAACTAGTCAGGCATGATTTGCCCATTGTGAAGCCATGTCGGCTGTCTCTAATCACCTCCTTGTCTTCCACATGCCTTGACGTATATTCCAGGAGGATCTGTTCTGTGATCTTATTGGGTACAGTTGGTAAGCAATAGGTCTATTAACGCTTCTCCTCTAGTCGGGCTGTCTATCACCTGGATTAAGAAATTATCCTTGATGCACTCCAAGAGTCTCCTGGACTGCTTAGAGCTTGCTGTGCTGCTTTTCCAGCAGATGTTGTGGTGATTGAAGTCTCCCAGCAGGATCAGAGCCTGCAAGCATGATGTTTCCTATAGTTGAAGAATGCTTTGTCAACAGGCTCACCTTAATCAGGTGGCCTGTGGTAGACATCAACCATGAGGTTTCCTTTGCTAGATTAGCACTTAATTTTTACCCATAACTCCTAATGTGTTCATCACTGTTTTTCAAAGACAGCTCCGTGCAGTCAATTTTTTTTTTAAATAGAGGGCAACTCTCCCAATCTCCGTCCCACTTTTCTTGCTTCTCCCTTCTGAACAGTTTACAGCCATCAGTTGCAGCACTCTAGTCTCATGATTCATCCCACCACATTTCGGTGATAGTGATTAGATCATAGATTTCCAGCTGCACAGTGGCTTCCAACTCCTCCTATTTGATCCCCATGCTGTGTGCATTGTTATAGAAGCACTTCAGCTGGGCAATCAACGATGTCACCTTTTTTAGAGGAACACACTCTAGCTCCTTTGAGGCCTGTCACAGATATTTCCCTCCTAATTCCTAATACAGCCTCTGGTTCTTCTCTTGTTCAAATCTCCATCCCCCTTTCCCTGCTACATCTTCTTTAAAGCTCTCCTTATAAGTCCAGCCAGCTTGTTGGCAAAGACCGTCTTGCCCCACTTCATCAGTTGAATCCCATCAGCTCCTGACAGACCCAGCTTCTCAAAGGCAGATCCGTGATTGAAGAAGCCAAACCCTTGAATATGGCACCAGCCATGAAGCCAGGCATTCACCTGTTCAATTCACCTTCTCCTTCCTGAACTCTTTCCTCCTACTGGGAGGATAAAGGAGAACCACTTGTGCTCCAGATCCTTTTAACATTTCTCCGAGGGACATATAGTCTCTTCTGATGCTTCTAAGTTGCCTCATAGCAGTACCATTAGACCCTATGTGGAACAGGAGGAGTAGAAGATAATCTGCAGAGTTCACCAGCCTTGGCAGCCTCTTGGTGACGTTGTGAATGCAAGCTCCTAGTAAGCAGCAAACTTCTCTAGAGAAATAGTCTGGATGGCAAATGGGTGCTTTGTTGCCTCTCAGTAGGGAATATCCAGTTACTAATACTTTATGTCCTTTTCCAGAGGCACTGGTTCTAGTGCAGGTGGGCAGTTGGATCAATTTCGCATGTTCGACATCTCCTGGGTCTTGTTCTTTACTCACACGCTCTTCATTCTTTACGCCCAGAGCATTGTAGCGATTTTGCAGGGGGAAGGTTCTTCCTTCTAACCGGAGCAGAGACAAGGGCCCAGACTCTTTCATCTCGTGAGTTACTTATATCAGTCAGCTTGAGGTTGAATTCAGACTTATCTAATTCTTTAGGTGTTCTTCAGTAATATTTCACCAGATTTTTGTGAAATTAATGCTCTGAGAAAACGTTTAGCTTTTGTTGACTCAGCCCTTACAATGCAAAACTCTTGCACTGGAAAATTTTGCCAGCACTACTTAATCTAGTTTAAATAATTGGTATAGAAATGTTTTGACCAGATGTGTTAAATGATTGAATTAGACCTTAACTTGCTACACATTTTTTATTTCCTTGTTTTTGGGGGTTTTTTTGTTTGGTTTTTTTTTTAACTTTTTAACCATAATGGGGGTATTTATAAGGAAAATCAGCAGGTTTATTTTAAACTGTTTGATACATTCACTAGTTTTGAATTCATTGACTTCTTCACTATATTTCCATCCTTCTGAAATTCAGTTCTAAACCAAAAACAGCAAGGAAAAAATAGTGTATATTTTAATAATTTCCTAAATTTCCTCAAAGAAAACTTTATATGTTTCTGAAAGTGTTTGGGTCAAAGGCTTTGGGGAGATTTCAGTTGGATTTGTCACAGGGTGAAGAAAATCAAACTGCTTGAATTTTCCCCAGTAAATGAAATATTCATCTGAATACTCAAAACAGCAGCTAATGTTACAGTTGGTACTATTACAATGGTTAACAAAGTCCAAAGGACTTGAGGTCCAAAACCATCAACATTTCCTCCAGGCAACTCTAAATTCTATGAATATGTAAATTGCACTGTAAGCTAAATGCTTCTTTTATAATTCAGGAAATGAATAGTATATAGAAAGCTATGTAACATGCAGGAAAATTACGTACAGCTACTTTCGTTTCTGCATTTGACTGATACCAAGCTTAGCTAATGCCCAAAAGAGAAAGTGTTCATCCAATGAATTGAGTCACCAACCCAATGCAGGAGATCAGAACTCCATCTGTCATCTTGCTGAAGGGTTCAGTGAGCTCATTGCTCAGCTTCAGATACTAACACCTAGGAATGTTTAAATCTCTTGATCTTCATTTTTTTAGAGCTCAATTACCATCCCTAAAGATGTGTTAAGTCTGATCTTAAATATACATTGGAATAAATGCGTAATGATTGTAAAGTCTTCCGATACTATGATAATGATATTCATAAAACCATGAAGTCTACAGAAGTGCCTCTTTGCTATTTTCTCTCCTGACATTCTCCAGAACTTCATTAATAAATATTAATGCTATTTTAATACTTAAACATGTTCCACCATGTATTCCTTATACTTTCTACCTTGGCACCTAAGCTTCCCTTAAGAAATTATAATGAATTTCTAAAGACTTCCTCAGCACATTGTCTCAGACCAAGCAAATTATCATTATTTCCCATTTTACTGTTTCTTCCTCTGTTTTAGTAATATCCACAATATACCATCCAGAGTACAGGTAATTGATAAGTGGTTCATTCAATTAGAACTGTGCAGTTTGCTGAATGTTGTCTTATAACTGTTATATAACTGAACAGGAAAAAGCAGCAAAATAGAAAAATCTTTTTTTACATTCACAATAAAAAACACAACACATTCCTTAGAATTTATAAACAGTAATGTTTTCTAGAACTATTCTGCCACTAAGTAGCTCTTAGGACCTTCCACTCTATAGAATGACCTGAAAAAATATTTATTTTCTTATCAATTGGTTAGTTTTTAACAATTTTAAAAATTAATTGCCTCTGTTTCTTAGACATCATTAAAAATGCAGGGCCCTGTTTCCAGATTGATGTGAGGCTGTACATAAAAAACTTTTCAAGCTGTGTGGCTAAGAAATACTTTATTTGTATCCATATTATTACAAAGATTTGTAACAAATGTTTATTTCTTCAAAGTAAGTAATTATGATAGCCCAGCTGTTCAAGAATTTAGCCGAGTTTAATGGACCATTAATTTTACAATACTTTCTTCTGAATATAAGCTATGAAATACCCTACTGTAACTGCCATTTGTTATTAAACATTTCTGAATCTCTTTACTCATTATAATACCTATTAACACAGCAAGACTAGTATAAATCCAAAGAAAAGCTAAATATTATATGTATTAGAAATAATATATATATATATAATTGTACATTTATATTTCATAGACTGTAATACAGTCTACTCTGTGAACTGTGGAAGACTGCTGCATCATTTCCAGTCACCAGCTGGGCAACTTCCTGTGTGTCTACAGCTACATCTATACAGATAAATAGCACAGGAATAACTTGGGTTGCATCCTTCTAGTTAAATGTTTTACCTTTTCCATTTCAAGCACCAGAGCAGGATGCTTTGGAGACTGTCTTCTGGTTTCCAGACCTGTCTCAGTCCCTGTCTCAGACAGATGTTTCCGTCCAGATTATGTTAAACTATGTGTTTACTATTAAAAAGTATCAGTAATTATTCTTAAATTAATTTGACCCAGATTAATTTATTAATGTAGACACACTGGAAGAATACTTTTAATATCCTCATAGCAATCCAGTGAAACTGAAAAATTCAGGAAGCTGAAAAATAGTTGAAGTTACAAATCAGATTTTAAAATTAACTCAGAACCAATCCACAAACAAATACATTTCATCTCTGAATTGTTTTAACTCCAGTTGGTCGGCTTAGAATGTGCACATAAACTTAATTGTAGAGGAGAAGGAACTAGCCAGGAAACATATCTATTGTGCAGCATGGGTACTGATGGTCCTGAAGTGCAGGTAGCAAAGGACATATGCCTCCCTCCATTACTCACTGACAGATGCTTCACAGAGCCATTTGTCTGATGGCAACCCAGGAGTCTTAATGTAACATACAAAGAAGTGAAAACTCACTGGGTTTGAGGAAGATTAATCCAGAGATCTTGGTAGTGCACAAAAGAAGGTAAAAAGCCTGGCATCAGAACCAGGACAAGGAGATATGATCACAGGTAATATGGCCAGAAATTGTTGAATTAATACAAACCACAGGAAGCACAATGGCACAGAATCTCCGACAATTAGCAGCAATTAACTGACAATCCATCTGAACACAGAGGAAACCATTCCCTCGCTAATCGTTGATCATTGCATACCGGTTTTGAAGAACTCAGGAGCCAGCAGTGAATCACAGCAAAATGATGCTGATCAGTTCTGCAATTAATTCATTTCAGCGAGTGGACCACAAACAGATCAACATGCTTTGCAAAGGACTGTTGTCACCCACACACCTGGTTATCTGTACTATCTGGTATCCAGTAGAGCTGCTGAACAAAATCTGTTTAGCTGAACAGATGACAAGATTTGTTAACATAGCTTTCATTGGATTTACTAAACTACCTAAACATACTAATAACATTAAGAATTTCAGAAAAATATGCTGAAGTAAAAATATCTCTAATTAGAAATGTCTGGTTTTAAATTCCCAGATAAACTGAAAACAGCAGTGTCTGGAAGGTGAGGACAGAGATTTTCCTTCTTGTGGTAGAAACATCAGAAGAGCAGAACTTTTCACAAAAACATCCCAGTGCCACGACATCCATTCTTAGGTGTCACCCTGAGAACTGTGACTAGTTCCTTTTCCAAGACATCAACAGGATATAAGCAAACAGCAATTTCTTTAGGTCTGAATATAGTCAAATATAACCGTTTTCTGTATGTAGATTTCATTTTGTTTACATGACTGTTGTGGACAAGACAGTCTTAAGTCAGGGAGCTTTCACTTAATTGAATTATTTTTAGCGAAAATATCTAAGCACTGATTTGGGTATTGAGAAAAAGAAAGCATAAGTAATTAAATAAATACTTAAATAAACACCTTTTTTTTCTCCTTCTCCAAGCTCAGCTTAAGCCAAACTCTTACCCTCTGTCTTCGAAGCATCAACTTCCCCCATTTTTGCTGTGTGTTACACTCAGCCTATCCCAGTCCCTTTGGTGAGGCAACAAGGAGTGCAGGATGTCAAGGTCATATGCAATGCTTTTCTTCTGTTGATCCCTGGCTTTCCTCCATTTCTTGTGTCTTCACAGTTTTCCTCTGCAACTTCCACTTCTCAGTGTCCCTGCCCTAGTGTGGGTCACCTACGGCTGCAGTCCCTCAGGGCTGTCCCTGCTCCAGGGTAGGTTGACCATGGTCACATTCCCTCAGGGTTTTCCCTGCCCCAGCATGGGTCCACCCACGGCTGCAGTTCCATGGGATGTCCCGGCCCCAGTGTGGGGCTGCTCTCAGCCACAGTCCCCTCAGAGGTGAACCCCCTTTGGTGTGGAGCCCCAGCTTGACAGTCTCCAGCCTGCCCTTGGCAGCATCCTCCTCTGACTGCCACCAGCAGCTCCTGCCTGCATCAGAGAGCTGCAGACCTCTCCAACTGGATAGCATTTTGCCTCCCCATGGGTTGGAGTCTGTTTTGACGAGCACTGGGCACGGATTCTTCCATGACAAGAGCATTTAAACATAGTCAGTTGGATGTTAATGATATTGTAACCTGCAATCTAACCCCTGCTCTCCACACCCACTTACCCCAAAAAAAAGAGAGGCTGAGCACAAACAGGGTGGGAACCAAAGACTGAAGAACAATCTTGCAAATTTAAGGAAATCTGTCTCCCAACTAAAATCTGGGCCAGCAAGACCATAAACAAGAACCTAGTAATCTCATACATAACATACAGTGTCTGGTTACTGTGTTGTTTCATATAATCTGACAATAAATCAACATATCCTGCATGATATGCCTACTCAAAAGGAACAACAAAAGGTCACCAGTCCTTCCAGACTCAGTATGGCTTTATGAAACTTAAAGACCTTGACTGTGATGCAAACACATTGCATACTCTGGGGAAGCTTTATTATTTGTATTCATGTACAGCAGTGCTACCACTATACATTGGGCCATTAGTTGTCATTCTAGTGCTTTGATGCTAATGCAATTCACTGGGCCCAATTTGTTTTCACTCAGTTTTTATTCATGCTGGAGAGCTGCACTGACTTCAAAGACAACATTGTTGGTTAACATGGAAAGAGAGGAGATTCATGCCTATGGGCTCCTGCACCAGTTGATTTACAGAAACGGAACAGTAGACAGAAAGCTTCACCAGGAAAACTCCTAGGAAGCATCATGTAAGACTGTTTGATCTGTACCGTGTGGTCTCATCCATGAATGCAGAGCAGACTGGGGTTGGAAATAGGTCAGAAGCAGCAGTGATTTGACACAATTAACTTCAGCAAACTGGAGGTTAGCTGAGCAGAAGTGTGCCACTAAGCATTGAGTCCATCATCCATAGACTTTGAAATATGGTGAAATTTCAAGTACCACCATAGTCTAAAAATTCTTTAAAGAGGAGGTGGATTCTTAGCATTCTCAAGTTCTTCTGGGAATTGCACTGAGTCAATAAGATGAATTTGTAATTCAGTTACCTTGAGCACTAGTCATATTTGCTCCTGCTCTACCAATTTTTGCTCAATTTTTAATGACTCATTGGACTTTGATCAACTTCAAGGTCTTTTCCCTTGAATAATCCGGAGGTTTTGCCACCAGTTTTCCACATGTCATTATACCCAGCCTCAGAAAAATTTCTTAGCATGTGAAATGCTAAGTATCTTTCAAATATTCAGCACCTCGTACATTCAGAGTGATTTGTGTCAGCCCAAACTATTCTCCCAGAGAGAGAGATATTAGAAAAGGTCATGCTGCAGTTGCAATGATCCAGGTAAGGAATTGCTAACTCCTGGTGCTTTTGAACTATTTTCACCTGCAGTTTCGGTGACACTGAGCACCAGTGACAAAGGAGGAATCTGCAGGTTAAGTTAGTGCAATACTACAAGACATCAAATATCACATTTCAGTTGGCACCTAGAAGTGGGCAGTTTGAACTAAGTGGCAGATGACATCCAGCAAGGAGCAGATATGACCAGGGAAGACCAGAGAAGTGTTTTTTCAGATCCTTATTCCTTGTCTTGACGGAGAAGACCTTATAGAGTGTTAAAAGTAACTTCAAGCATAGTTGTAAGAGATGTTTTCACACAGAGGTGAATCCCTTGCAAAAGTCAATGTTAGAAAAAATAGTAAGAATCTACAGCAGTGAGTGAATCTAGTCTTTTGAATTGCTTGCAAGCACCACAAAGTCTGTCAGAGAAGCCTAGCACCATGGTTATGTCAATGGAAGGGCGGTTAATCTTTCTGTGTTTGTGAGTCCAGTGAAAGCCCCTCGTGGTCCCAACCCCATACCGGGACTAGATCTAAGCATACACCACCTCCTCCCTCTCAGACAGTCCTGCACAGACAGCAAGTGAGGAATACAGGTCAGAAGGGGATTGTGGTATGTGTCAGGCAGGCCTTAGACTCAGTTATCATAAGATCAGGACCTGTAGGTGCTTTCCATCGTGTATTTTTGCCTCAGTCAGGATCTGTCCCCTCCCTCAAACCACAGCACTGTATTTGCATTGACCCAGTAGTATAGGTGACTGTAAGGACCAGGTAGCATGTGAAGGAAGGACAGATCAACAGAGAACTTGTATTCCTTTTTTTTTTTTTTTTTTTTTTTTTTTGCTGTTAACATAGATGTTAAATAAGTAGCAAGAAAGATCTTACATGAACATCACAGTCAGTTCAAGCAAGTTGTCCACACTTTAGCACGTTGGACTGACCTGACTTCAAAGTGCTGATGTAGTTCTATAAACCAGAATGGAAGAAAACTTGTTGGATAGATGCTGAAAGTGTTATGCCACAGAAAAGAAAAAAGTATGCAGTATAATATCTGTTTGAAACAGTTTGACCAATAATTCTACTGAATCACTTTTAAAAGCCAAAACATGGACTCCTTTGCAACATACAATGAATATACTAATAGAGTATAGGGGAACACAGCTGGTAGAATTAGCTTTCTTCAGGATGAATTATCTGAGGCAAAATATTTAATACTCAAGTTCACCAGTTAATCTATCCAAGGTGCTATTGAATGGATGTGTAAGAGAACAAAGACCAAATAAATGTTCTATCACTAAAAAACAATCATAAGTGGACAAAAGTGTAAATGGCAAGACTCAATAAATATCTTGACACTGTTTTTTCTAAAACACCCTCTACTTCACCAGTGCCATTATAAAGGCACTTCTGTTCTCCACATATGTACAGTGGTAGATCCACAAATGGTGTTTAAAGATAACTAGTTGGAGTCTCCATATACTCCATAAGTCCATTTTATACATTTGAACTTTGAAAGATGAACTGTATTTTCTACATCTCCAGTGAAAAAAACATTCTTTTTTAAAGTTTATTTTAATTCTACCTAAAAACAATAAGCAAGAGAGAAAAGCAGTTCTAGGAATGACAGTAAGATCATATACAAAGTGAAGAACAGGTTAATGGCCACAAACAATTCGTCTGTAGGTAACATAACAAGGAACAGAGCAGAAACAGAGAAGAGACAGAAACTTGTAACACCAAATGGAATCTTTTGAGGGTTGATATAAATAGGTGACATATTTCACAGGACCACCATTAAATGTCACAATCTCTGAATTTTGGCTTTTTTTTTTTTTATTTTCCTTAGAGGATAAATATAAATTTTTCATTTTTACAGTCTTCTACACAGCCTGAGTCCATTCAGGACTAGAAATGGATTTAAGATCACATTCACCTTCTTCCCTCTATACCAACACATTTGGAATAATTTAACAAGCTTTCCATGTTTTTCAGATGACAGACATACAACTGACTAAGAATCCATTCTTTTTTGGGTGCTTATCCAACACATGGTCCATATCCATGGCTACATTCTCATCTATCTTTCACTAGTGCACACACCAAACTTTCTAGCTATGCACCGTTCGTGTCTACTTCGACTTATTTGGAGCTGTGCTTACTGCAAGATCCAAGGAGATCTGATGCATTTCCTTGAGCTTAAAAGCTCAGTGCTCTAGTATTTCAAAATGGAATGTCTCCGTAAATGTGCCTACTTTTGTCTCAAGGATATGCATTATACATCAAAGATATAGATGTGTTAAATTAATGCGCTACCATGATTTTCAGCATCTGCTTTGTCCATTAATTAGGTTTGCTGACAAATTAAATACCTTGGCTAAGAAACATAGTGTAAAGCCCTTTTTAAAGCAAGCCTTGTTTTTCACTCGGTGATGCATTGCTTTATTGACTAAAATGTGTTACACTCCAAAGCCTAAATGTTTTCTGCAGGACACAAAGTTCTGGCAAACAGAAAAAGCAAATTAATTCCATGTTCTGAATTTTTCTCAGATTTAGTGGCTCTTTTGCTCTTCAGGATGTCTTTCTTAGTAAACAATTGCTTTTCTTTCCCCCCAATTAACCCCAGAAAAGTGAAATTAAGTTCAATGAACTAATGAATTGAACATCACATAATTCCATATAATTTTTAAGGTTTCCTTTTTAAGGATATTAGGTTTTATTCTTTATCTATAAATAGATATCACTATCCCCAGTGGTGTAATAATTTCATAGTTTCTTTTTCTGACCATAATATGAAATTGAAAGATCCAGGAAAGACTTTGATTGCTTAGCACAGAACATAAACGTCTGAATTCGGAATAAGGTCAAAATTCTAAGGTTGAAGATCCCTTCTGAAGCACTGTGTAAGCATAGATGCGTCCAAACTCAGTAGGAACCTCCTTACTTGTCTTCACATTTCTCTAAGTATTTGCATTTTTTTTTATGCATATACTCAAAAGTTCTTCAGTCTTGCTTGTGTTGGCTGCACCACTTCTCTGTCCATACCTAAACTAAGGATTAGAAATAAAAAATTATTGTACTCAAGCTTCTTGAAAGGATCTATCTAAAAGATATGATCTATGAATCACATACTGCTAGGAACAGATTCTTCATAAAATCCAGCAGTAGGTCTGCTTTCTTTTAAAAAACTAGTAACGTGGCATGCTATTTTTCCTCATTAAGTAACATCTTATTTTTGCAAGCAGCCATGGAGGAAGTGAAAAATATGTTTTTAAATTTATATGTTCTATTTATAGGAATTCTTTGCAAATATTTTTAGAGACGGAAAAGGGAAAGATAGTTGACCTATTCTTAATTGTTTTTGTATTTTGTTGTCCTGGTTTGGCTAAAACAGGG
>NW_009611222.1:0-212 GCF_000690535.1 Cariama cristata
TAGCATAGTTTCCAGGAGGATCTGCTTCACGATCTGGCTCGGCACAGAAGTCAGACTGAATGGCCTGTGTTCCCCAGGTCTTCCTTTCTTCCCCTTTTTAAAAATGGGGGTTATGTTTCCTCTTTTCCAGTCAACAGGAACTTCCCTGGACTGCCACGACTTCTCAAATATGATGGATGGTGGCTTAGCCACTTGCTTCGCCAGTTCTCCGA
>NW_009611222.1:256-6409 GCF_000690535.1 Cariama cristata
TGGTCTCGAACCTGATCTTCTCCTACAGTGAGTGGTTCTTCACTCTCCCAGTGCCTGCCTTTGCCTTCTGCAACTTGGGTGGTGTGGCTGGAGCACTTGTTGGTGAAGACTGAGGCAAAAAATTCAGAGTACCTCTAGCCTTCTCCGTGTCCCAGGTAACCAGGTCTCCTGTTTCCTTCCAGAAAGGGCCCACATTTTTCCTCTTTTTCCTTTTATCACCAGTGTACCTATAGAAACTTTTCTTGTTGCCCTTGATGTCCCTGGCCAGATTTAATTCTGTCAGGGCTTTAGCTTTCCTGACCTGATCCCTGGCTGCTGGGACAATTTCTTTGTATTCCTCCCAGGCTACCTGTCCTTGCTTCCACCTTGTATAGGCTTCCTTCTTGTGCCTGAGTTTGTCCAGGAGCTCCTTGTTCATCCATGCAGGCCTCCTGGTGTTTTTGCCTGCTCTTGGTTGGGATGCATTGCTCCTGAGCTTAGAGGAGGTGATCCTTGAATGTTAACCAGCTTTCGTGGGCCCTTCTTCTCTCCAGGGCTTTATCCCATGGTACTCCACCAGGCAGCTCCCTGAAGAGGCCAAAGTCTGCCCTCCTGAAGTCCAGGGCAGTGAGCTTGCTGTGCGCCCTCCTCGCTACCCTAAGGATCTTGAACTCCTCCATTTCATTGTTACTGCAGCCAAGGTTGCCCTTGAGCTTCACATTCCCCACCATCCCCTCCTTGTTGGTGAGAACAAGGTCCAGCATAGCACCTCTCCTCACTGGCTCCTCTACCACTTGGAGGAAGAAGGTATCATCAACGCATTCCAGGAACCTCCTGGATTGCTTGTGCCCTGCTGTGTTGTGCCTCCAACAGATATCGGAGTGGCTTAACAGGTGTGGCCCTGGTCCTCCCATGAGGACCAGGGCTTGTGACTGTGAGGCTGCTCCTATCTGTCTATAGAGGGCCTCATCCGCTCCGTCTTCCTGGTTGGGTGGCCTGTAGCAGAGCCCCACTATAACGTCACCTGTCCTTGCCCTCCCTTTAGTCCTGACCCATAGGCTCTCGGTCACCTCCTCATCCATCCCCAGGCAGAGCTCCATACACTCCAGGTGGTCACTAACAGAGGGCAACATTCCTGTATCCCTCCATTCCAACACTCCAGTCATAGGAGCCATCCCACCATGTCTCTGTGATGCCAATAAGAACACAGTCCTGCCGACGTGTGTATGTCTCCAACTCTTCTTGTTCATTTGCATACGAGCGTTTGCACAGAGGCATCTAAGTTGGGCCCCCAATTAAGTTCACTCACTGGGTGGAGTGGCTGGGATTCCATTGTGGAACTCCAGTAAGGAAAAAATCGTAAGCAAAACCAAATTAACCACCATGAGTAAGATTGACAAGAATTCTTAAAACTGAATTGTTAGTAATTTGAAAACAGTCAGACTGATAATTTTAGATTGCTAATAATCAGGAAAACATCAATGGGAACTCTAAAGCTTTCTTTCACTTTCAAAATACTGCCTTAAAGCAATTTAATATTTAGTTACATTAGTGGCTTAAACCATAATATCAGAAACAGTCCAGTTGTATTTCAAGAGTGGAAAAGTGAATCAGACAGAAAACTAAATGTTGCATTTAAATAAGATTTTCTTTAAAAAACTATGATTTTCTAATCAGTAAAATTGTTCTAAAGTTCTAAAAATCATATGGGTATGAATTAACCCTATCAAAACATACTCAGTATCACATTATGGCATTAATCTGAAGGAGAATTACTGAAATCAAATCATCAGTCTATTTGAGTTGCATGACTATTTAAAGTTAGACTAAGCACCTTTCATAATAATTATGTCATTAAAAACCTACAATTTTTGGCTTTTCAGAAAGAATTCTCCCCTATAATAAAGATACTAGCACTTGAGCTCTGGCTGAGGTTACATTTATATAACTGAGCTCAAATGTTCTGCTCTTTTAAACTACTTAATTTTACGGAGAATAAAAAAGAAAACTACTATTGGTCCCACTTTTAATACAAGTTTAATTTCAAGCACTTGCTAAAAATTAAAAAAAAAATCGTAATAAAACTCTTAAGCACATAATTTTAAATGCTCTCTGTAACAGCTCCACATTGAATCTTAACTCTGGCTAATTTCTAAATAAATTAAAAGATAAAGGTCCAAAGAGTAACCTCATTTTCTACATGTAAGAAATTCCACTGCAAAAAGTATCCCCTTATGGCCATATTTTGTTCTTGAGATAGACCTCGAATTGTTTGGGTGAACAAGGTTACAGTGAAGTGGATTGGGATCCACACAGAACTGCTAAGTGGATATAACAGCAACATTGCTTTTCTGTCCCTCTTTTCCTGTTTGGACTTAAAGCCCTTTGAGGCAGGGTTCTGTTCTTCCTTCTACAAGACATAGAGCAAGAAAAGATGAATCACATTGAAACGCCTAAATAATACCTAACAATGTTAACACAGCTGCAATAATGCAACAATTATTGCTAAGTGAGCGCTAATGCATACAACAAAGTTACACACATACTACATTTTTTAAGAAGTCACTAACTTGCATAGTTTTCCAATCATGTCAGACATGATGCGGTGAGAAGAAAAATACACAAACAGAAACCTTCAACAGTAAAAAGCTTTAAGATTTTCCAGGACACAGTGTTTATACACTGAAAGTATTTTCTTTTCAAGGTCTATACTCCAATAGTTGAGCAACAGGTATTTTCCTTTCTATTCATTGCACTTACAGAAACCTAACTCAGTAAGTTTTGACTAAGCAGAAAAGAAAGCTTTGTTAGTAAGAAAACAAATTTGAGTCAACTAAAACATGCGATCCCTATCACTTGTTTGTGGACATTTGCTTAGCATACATACTAATTTTTAAACTCCTTCCTGATATTATTGTTTTGACTTTGGAATAGCTGGAAAATTGTTACATAACTGATGATATGATATTACTGAGATTGTAGCAGCAATCAGCTCTCAGAAGACTTAGACTTTTAAAGACAATTTTTTTTAAAGTAATGTAGAGATATCAAGATTTTTGAAGAACAAAATCATCAGTCACCTATCTTCAAAAAAAAAATCTATATTCAAAAAGAATAGTGATCAAAAATCACAAAAATAAATATATGGACAAAAAATACATTAGATATAGTATAATGTCCATAGAGCTCTATTGCATCCCAGTGTACCCAGTTCTCAGGATTTCATCCAGATTTTTCTGTTTGGACTACTGTTTGAAGATGCAATAGAACAAACCACAAAGATTGTAAATCAAATCTTATCTTCAGTGAGAGGCGGAAAACAGCTTGACTGCCTGCATTCTTAAAGTAGCGAGGAAAACAAAGGCACATGGCAAGAATTTTCAGGAGGGAATGAAATCTGGAACAACAGAGAAGAGTAAAGGAACATGATTTCATAGCCAAATAATATTTCTGACTACTACAACTTCAGCTGAGGAAGAAGGAACTTCCATCTCAGCAGCCATTTGGAAGCAGAGAAATCTTGGCTGTCCTCCAAAGCTCTCTAAAAGGTAGTGGTGAAGAACTGAAGCAGACAAGAGCATGGAGAGGCTCCATGTCTATACCTCCTTATTTTTCATGGAGTCAAAAGGTCTTAGAAACCTTCATAAAATCCCAAGCTGCTCATTGACTCAACTATCTCCAGTAGTTGAAGTGAAGAAACCATACTGTTGGAGTTTGTGAAAGCAGATGTTTAAGCTACTGGATGCCTGGTGCTTCTGAAAGTCCGGCTCTCAGAGATGAGAGGTACAGCAATACAAGATACGGTGTTCCAGTCTATCTTGATTAAGAGAAGCCTATGCAGATCCAAGCACAGCAGACCCATGAGTAGTGGATGCCTAAACAAACAAATAAAACATCCAAACCCCCACAAATCCAAACCAACAAAAAACGGATCCAAGTCATGAACCGAAAAGGCCAATATTTTAAAAACTGCCTTCAGTAGAAACAATACAGAAAATAAACTTGACCTTTATTAACGCAGAAGGGAAGATTTTGTACAAGTTAAAAAAAAAAAAAACAAACCATACACATGCATTCCACTTAACTTTAGGCACTAAGTAATCTCAAATTTCCCAATTCCTTAGTCAGTGCAGAGAGAAGAGAACTTCCAGGGGTTAATTCAGAATTTGCATGGGTTAAATTATCCTTTGAAGCTGTTCCCTCTCCCTGATCCCTCTCTCAAGACAGCTTTAAGTGACTAAGTTTCTAATACAGCACGCAGTTAAATGCCTATAGATGCTGGATTGTGTTCAAAATGTAACTCGGTTAACAAGCACACTGAAGTCCTCAGACGGTGGTAACTATTCCTTTGCTCAGAATTTTGCAAATCCCTCTTTTTCCAAAGATTCCTGCATTTCTTTAGACTGTGGAAAAAAGTTGACATCACTCACCTGAAGTTATTCTATATTTCCTTTTAAAATTAAGATACTAAAAAGAAATCAAATAGCTTATTATGTTTTCACATATCTCTATATAACTGCCTAATAATATTAACATACTTCAACCATTAATTGACTCTTAAAAGTCATGGCAAAATGATTTCTTGGCTGTATTTTTCAATTTTTATATGATCTTGAAGTACACACTTCAGTCTTACCAAAATAAGTATTTACTGACACACACTAGGGACTAATTCAAAGCCTACTAAACTCATTGTTAGGTCTTTCACTAACTTCAGAAAATCTCAATCAGGTCTTGAATCTCATAACCTTCATGCATAGGGTCACCAGCTCAAGAAAATTCAACTATAGAAGTGTAGCTAGTAAACTCAAAGTGGGGACACACAAAGTGGCTTCACCCTAACTCTCGCTGGGTTCCACCCCACCTTCTGCCACGCAGGCAGGGACCAGAGCCAGGCTGCCACTTCTGAGGTCCTCCTGTGCATCCAGGTGACTGACTACACTTGGTTAAGACTGACTGAAGCAAACCAGAGACATTTAAGATGACCTCAAAATTACAACTGCTAGAAGAAAAGGGTTGAAATTACCAGTTTGCAGTTTACGTATCCAACACTACATACACAAAGATCAGAAGTATACTTCCACTTGCTGCACATTTGTACGTTATTTTGGAACTAGAATGCTAACCATACACCACAACTGTTATTCAGATCCTGAATACTCAAAGTAGGCCTTCAAACCAGTAGTGAGACACCTGAATTAAGAAAGACTGGCATTGTCTTCGCTGTACCTACATTGCATGATACCTTTGAATTGGAAATAAACACCATGATCAAACAAAAAATGTGAAGGTAGTTTGTGACAATGCATGCGTTAACAGTAAACTAGCTACCTAGTGCACTAACACTGAAGGGGCTCTTGCAACACAGAACTAAGCACAGATAAAGTCCTTTCAAGTAACTTCATGCAGGTTTTTCCAGAGATCCATCCTGCCCCAGCTACATGCCTAGAAATACCCCAATTAGTTATCTTAAATAGAGGTTCAAGCACAGATGTCTTCTGACAAATTCACGACTGTAACTGCTTTCTAACTCTCCCTTCCCATTATGATCCTTAACCAAACAGCTAGTTGTTGAAAATTACACAAGCAAAATAAAAATAGTTTCTGTGGGTCTTCACTTTCTGTAGCAATTAATATGGCTTTACATATACACACAGATAAACTCACACATTGAGCAATGCAGAATCAGGTTTGGGATTTGTGGGGTTTTTTCCCCTAAACAAGAAGAGAATTACAGCAACCCTCGCTACCATGCCCATGACTTCTCCTCCAAGACTAGCTTCTTACGTACTTCAAGTCCCTGGTTGGTGCCCACTGCTTCCCAAACATGGAATTAGTCTGAGCTGGTCTGTCCTCTGTACGTGACACTCCAGCTGCTTTCACAGGCTGGGAAGAGGACTCAATGGCTGAAAAGAGCATTTTCTTGAGCAGAAGTGTTTTACACAAAGTGCTACAGGTTTTCCAAGTAGAGCCTCCTAGTGAGGGAATGAAAGAAGGAGGACAGATGTCTGCAGCAGAACTTCCATGTCACAGCTATTGTGGCCTGAAATTTCGGAGCAGCTCCAATTCACTGGGCAGGCTGCTTCACAGCGCTCACCTTACACGGGCTTAAAGCTGACTCTCACCCTACGCCCACCTACACTTTCCTTGTGCTTCTCAGAAGACAAAAAAAAA
>NW_009611223.1:0-41145 GCF_000690535.1 Cariama cristata
TCTATCTATCTATCTATCCATCCATCCATAAATCTTAATGGAAAATTATCAGTTCAAAATTTCTGTAACAGAAATGTCATGAACAAGAGAAAAACCTGAGAACGTTTACACTCTTGAAATGAAATAATGGCATTTTAGGTTGCTATTTTCTCCCCATGAAAACCTCAGAACAGGCGCGCTTCTAAAATGAGGAGGAGGCATTTGCTATAAATTAAATAAAACAATTTTATGGAAACAATTTTCTATATTTTTGTTCTTAGAAATGTTTTTGTTACTTAGCACTCAATGGATCCAGTATATTTGCCTCAAGACCTGGTATTTGTCCAATGGAGAATATGGAAACATCTGATTATCCTTGCACGTTCGATACTGAATGTCCAGGGCTTAAAAAATGCTGCAACTCATCCAAAGGAGCAGGCTGTGTGGATCCAATGCCAAAGGGTATGTTACTGATAAATTCAAGACTGCTTCTAATAGAAATATGCTTAATTTTTCTTTCCTTCTGAGGGTGGGAGTGGCAGGAAAACTTTTACCGTAGCTCTTCATAAAACAAATACGGGAATCTGCTTTGGATCAATTCCAGGAAATTCAGCTTCAGTACTTGCACCCGTGAGCACTGAACGGTGCCTGGGTGCTGCGGGTCCAGCAGACCTTCCTTGGCTTCTTCTCCTTCGCTGGCACCGCTGCCTGCGGCGCATGGCGAGCGAGGCCAGAGCTGGTGGCTGTACGTGGGACCCTCATGTCTGCCAAGTTAAAGCTTGCTTCGGTTTCTCAGAGACTTGCTATAGCTCTGTCACATTCTATAGCATCAGACCTCAGATGTCTTGGCTGTTTTATTTTGTATACTTCAGGAAGAACATTCTGGTATAACGTGACAGTGCTTGTGAAAATGGACTTTAATGAATTAATCAGAGTGGATTCCTACCTTCTGAATCATTCACGCCTTTTGCACTCCATGGTATGTACGAATACGAACTCTCCCATGTGTTCCTCATTGCATCCATGTTTCTGTTACTCAGTAACCCCCGCTTGCTTCATAGTCCTCTGTGCTGGGCATAACCTTGCCAGCCAGTTGCTCCCCTGTTGTTCTGCCAGATCAGTTTTTTTGGCCCTGATTTATTCCTAATTACTGAATGTCACCTGCATCAGGTCTCTTCCAAGGGCAATTGAAAGACGTTCTGAAATACAGGGTTTTTTCGTGCTGAAGTGATGCTTGCTCCAGGTCTGCCTCAGTTCAGTTTTGGGTCTATGACCGACTGGCTCTGGATTTCAAGACCTGCAAAGCATGATGTTTTCTGTTAAGGAGTTTTGAGTTAAGCCTTTCAAAAGACATACCTAATCTACAGCACTGGGACCTACATGGCAGGTAGACTCAGCAGTGCCAGAAGTTTTGCTGTGAAAACCCAGGATTATGGCAGGGGACTGTGTCTGGATCAAGGGCATTTCCTTGTCATTCTTGCCACAGAAGCAGGGCTGGGGGAGACAGCAGGGTATTGCTTTTGCTGTAGGACCGAATCTCTGCCTTGTGCATCGATTAGCAGCGACCACGGCAACAACGCATGCAGGACCATGCAACAGCAGCGCAGCCCGTCTCTCCCTATCCGCAACAGGGCAATAGGAAGAGTCCCAGGCAACCGAGAAAAACACAGCCCTAGCAGAGGTGTGAGGCACGCTTCCTGAAAGGAGAGTCTGCAGGAAGAAACAGGCTACAAACTAAAGCTGTGCTCAGAAATGGACTCATGAACTAGGACAAAGACCCTCCAGGCCAGGCCATAAACCCAAAGCATTTCCCTAGTACACATCACCATGCCATGGAGAAAATCAGGCTTGGATGTGGCTTTTGAAAGATGCCCAGGAGGGCAGGTCCCTATTTCCCTCCATTTTTATTATTACTCCTCTCCAGTTTCCCGCTGGGAGTGGACAAGTAGCAAAGGAAACCCTTCTCCCATCATTAACTGCCACTGATGGGCAGGAGAATAGAAATAGTAGCAGTAGCATAAGGATGTTGCATGAGTGTAGTTCTTCCCCCTACCTGAATTCCCCCTTCTCATATCCTAAAAAGGTGAGAAACCGTGGTCCCATCACCATGTAGTAAGGAGTACAGGGCAAAGATCTACCAAGACTTTTATATCTTGGTCTAAAGCAAGCTATGGCAAAGTCAAACACTCCAGAAATAGGAAATATAAACTGAAGTTTTGCAATAAGCTGCTACTCAGAGGAATGTCTTCCAAGCCTTGTCGGCTGCGCTGACTCATCATGCTCAGCCCACCACCATGTCCCTTCTCTCATTCCTGACTCACAGTTGTGATGACTTGGTCAGTCCTGGGGTCTCTCTGTGGCTTTTAGTCCCAGCCTTCTTCCTCAGTCTACTGCTTTTCTTCTTTTTATTTCTATTCCCTTTGCCAGCAGTCTTTTTAGTTGCTTAAAGTGAGAAGTGTTGGACAGCTTTATTACAGATGAAGTGTAGTTGCATGTCTCATGTAAATTCTGTCTATTGAGATTTTGATGTTTAAGCATTACAAGCCAAAGAGACTTTTCCCATAGCTTCCTGGGTTGGATCCTCCTGCCAAACATTTGAGATCTGACGTGCAGCTCCACACCTCCCTTAGCTTGGTATTACTATACCATAACTCTGTTGTGAAATGTCATAATAAGAACTCACCTTGCATAAATACGCACCTAAATGTTGCCACTTTGCTATGGTTTCTAAATTGGTGCTTTCTACACTCAGATTATGCTGATAATCATTGCGTAAGTTATGCCTCATTGGCATACAGCAGTGCTGAGAAAAGAACGAGATACTGAAGTGTTTGTTCCCCTGTTTTCCAGATTTCTGGTGCGTTACAGCCCTTGAATGCCTCTGTGCACCACATCCAGAGTAACCGTGCCGAAGTACACGCTGGGACAGTGGCCTCCCAGGTTCTCATTGGACTGCAGCAGCCAGCTCCGCTAGCGGAGGTTTCTTCTTCCTTGAAGGACATGATGAAGCGCACTTATGAAGTGATTGACACAGAAGTGCAAGGTTATTTATTATAATCTTATCAGAGGGGAAAGCTCTTATAGAGGGTTTCATCCCTCTTCACTTGGGATTTCATCTATATGACTATCAATTTGTTTTCAAAAATGGCATAGCAGATCTTGTGAACTTCACAAACATGGCCCTAACCTTTCCCTTATAGGATGGAGAGGGTTGTAGTTAATGATTATTTTGCAGTGAATAGTTTGGAGGGGAATACTCCTGATTCCTCAGTTAAATTTATTTTCTCCTAATAGCGTAGCCCATCTTCAGATGAAAAAGCAACAGTGTCTGTATTTGTAGCATAATCATTAGTTGTATTAAACAGGCTCTTAAAAAAAGTGTTTTCTTGGGAAGCAGATATACCCTATTTTTCTAGACATGTGTTACTTCCAGTAGCTTGCATGAAACAAGTCATATTTATAGCCTGTTAATTACTATAGCATATTACTACCTACTTTTAAAATGTTAGGTAAATATTTAAATATATTCAGTTTAAATTGTTTTAATCTACTTATTACTGTGTAGTTATCTGAACGTTTTCACTCCTGAAATGCATCCGTAGGCACCATTGTCATCATTTCTTATTCTGTGTTTACTTTTGAAAACTCAATCCAACTTTCAGTATAATCACTGGGTAGATCTCCTTCCTCCTGCCACTGACATCTCTTAGGTTTGGATGGCATCCCGTGACTGTAAGCAGGAGCTGCCGCTAGCTGTCCTTTTATTCCAAACAATTGGAGTAAAAAGCAATAGGGTTATAACTGTTTGGGGGAAGGGCAGCATCCTGATTTCATTGCACTCATATGCATCCAGCATTGCTTCAGCAGAATTACTGCAGATTTACACCGAATCTATCATAGCCAGAGCCTGGTCTACACACACTGCGGATCAATCCTGATGCTGCTATCAATATCTGTGCAAGGTGTATTCCTCTTCTTAGATGTCAATGAATGTTCCTATTCTGAATTCAACGCTTGTCCTGAGAAAAACACCTGTGTGAATCTGGAGGGTTATTACAGCTGCGACACTCATCATGAACATGCAGATGTCATCCCTCACCAGCTGAGCCAAAGAAAGGAAGGTAAGAAATGTAGGTCTCACCTTGGAAAGTACTGAGAATGTTTCTGCAGGACTTTGTGACCTATTGCAGGAGTCACCAGCAAGGCAAAGATTTCTCAAGCGCTCAGTGCCCCTTCTCCTCCTCTTGGGAGAAGATGCCACATAAGCCAGCTGTTAGCTATTTCTGATTGAAATGCAGTGTATTTATTTCACAGTTCCTTGCTGTTTCTCCTTTCTCACCCTCAGCTGTCTTCACTCACCTGCCAAAACCTCTAGCTCCAGACCCTGACTGCTTCTCAGAGCAAGTCATTGTCAGTACACATCCCCAGCCTCCTGGGAAAATACAATTAAGGGAAATACAATACACTATTTGTACACAAAGTCTCCTTCCCGTTTTGACTGCCTGACTGCAGCCAGGACTCAGTGGCTGTATAATCCCACCCTGAGCTGCTGCACCATCATCGAGTCTTCTGCTGGAGGCAGCCGGAGTTTGGCAATGGGTAAAATAATGCTTTGCAGTACTGGTTCAGCAAAATATAGAGGCATGTACTTACAGCCCATAGACATCAATGGGCCTGCTAATAGGCTTTAAGTTAACAAGATAAATAAATGCTTGCAGATTCAATGCTTTAATTAGAAAACAATTTTACAATCCTTTAATCTCAAAAATTAAGGTAATGTATTACTTTATGCTTTTGTGATATGGTAATACCTTTATTTTCATTTCTATTTATATTACTTCTATTACTACTTTTCAGCTGCAGAAAACATGAATGGTATTATTTTGGATTTGCTTTGTTAGGAATACTTTAACTCTTTCATAACACTATTTTTCCCCTAGGCATGGCAGCATTTACTCCAAGTTCAGCATTAGATCCCAGTAACACTACCAATAGCTCTCCATCTATGAGTAATTCAAGTCTCTTGTCCATAACTAACCAATCTACAGATGCTGGATGCTGTAAGTAACCTTGAAATTGAGTGAATATTGTCTTACTTTTAATTCAGCCACTCTTTGATCCCTTTTTCATGGGGCTGGTTGAGTTACAGGAGGATGTTCACAGAAGCTAGTAATAGTTTTGGAGTGACTCTCCACCTACAGAAATGGAAAGAGAGAGGCTTCCCCAATGGGACAGTCGGATTGGGGGCTGTGGTGCTGTGAAGTGACCACTGGAGAAGCCCCCCTGTTATCCCCATGGCTACTGAAGGGAACTGGCCTTCTGGAAGTGGAGGTGGCCACACTAGGCTTCTTGAGCCACTTGTGCCTGGTGAGCCATTCACATACAGGTCCCATCACAGGGCTTGTGCTGGATAATCCTCCCACACAAAAAGCATACCAGTGAGGGCTGTGTGAGGCCAGCACCACTCACTCATCATGGACCCAGCTCACTGCATGTCCCAGGCTTGTCCTGGAACAAGGTATGGCAGGATCTGCTACCAACCACAGGAGCTCCTCCTGGCCACAGCCACCAGGACGCGGGCCTCTTCCTTTCGAGTCCATGAAGATGCTGGTGGGGGACATGGGTCAGGGAGGTTGGCCACAGCTACCCTACGCTAGCGTTAGCCTTTGTGAATAGTCTCCCTGCTATACATTACAGCTGTCTGAGGGACTATGATGGGAACAAACCCCAACAGATTTGTCTTCGTATGGGTGACTTCAGCTCTCTCAGGCAAGAGTTATTGCAGTCCTTTTAACAACATCCTGTTCTTGTGGGAGGAAATAGCTTTTAGTAGTTCTTTGTCTAGTTCAGAGAGACAGGCTGGATATTCTTGATCTTCATCCACAGCTTCTGATCCAAGCTGAAGCTAGAGGAATTAAACTGAAGTCCCTCTAGTGCAGAGGTGGTAAGGCTTTGGGGTGTTTGGCAGCCACCTGACTCCGAGTCTTGGAAACAATTTAAGAAAAAAACCTTTTTTCTCAGGCTAACCGTTAGCATGAAAGAATTGAAGTTGTGGCAGCAGCATGCCGTGGTCCCTAGGTTAGCGTGGGGGATGATGCTCATCTCACCTGACCCCAGCTGTCCACAGGACAGGTGTCTAGTCTGGGCTCTCTCTCTAGTTAGGGGAGACAGGCAGGCTCTGCTGGAGGGCAATTCATCCTACCCAATTTAGACACCTCCTTCTCCTTTGAGGTGAGGAATCATCTCTGAAGGGTCCTGTCTTTTCCCGTTGACATGACAATGATTGCACTGGACTAGAGTGGCATAAATAGGTGAAATGCTGCTCTCTGCTCTGCCCCCAGCCTCTGTAAGCTGGGATCTGTGGGGTTTTTCCAGGCATAAATCAAGGCAGCCTTTGCCTGAAGAGGCACATTTTGATGATTAAAGTGACAAGAGGCAAAAGCAGGTGTCAACGTATGTAGAGTGCAGAGATTCACTATTCCAAACTTATTCCTGTTGCTTGAACCTGTAGCTCACTGGCTGATTATTAGTGTTACTGGAGAATCAACACAAATACATGTTGTAAAAGGAAATAAAAACGATAAGCACCAAATTAATCACTCTAGTGGAATGATTCATGGACAAGGGGACCTGGTAGTGTGAGGGACAGATTCTGTCCTGATGTAATATAAAGAGGACCTTCCCCTGTTTATTGTCAAAGTGCTTGCCTATAATGGATTTAGAATAACACAATGCTTGAAAGGTGAAATGTTTCGATGTTGCTTTTTCTGTGATGACTCTTCCTGGGACTGCAATAGATCCCTCTGCAGTTATAAACCACCGAATCTTCAGCGTTACCAGCAACAGTTTTGAAATGTCCTGGCATGTCACTTCTACTCTGAACCATACTTTCCAAGTCCAAGTGTTCATGGGCAAAGAGATTGTACAAAACCTGAAGACAGAGGAAATGAAAATGGACGTGTCTGGACTGGAAGCAGGTGTGATGTATTCAGTAGAAATCAGCTATGAAACCTGTGGAAAAACCAGCATCTCCCATCAAAATGTTAAAACAGGTAAATAGCCGCTTTAAAATACATATACATTCTCTGTCTCTCCCTCTTCTCTCTCTCCACTCACTTGCTGTTCAGCAATGACCCATTTGGGTCTCCCCAAACTCCATTTCCCACCGCCTTCAGCACTTTTTCTCTCCTCTACCCCAGCATTTCTGCAACCTGGACTATCAGGCAGCAGAGCGCTGGCCATAGTTGATAAAGCAGTGCTGGAGCTGACTCAGACTATTACAGATATCAGGCTAAGCTAGATTTTTAAATTTTTCTTTTTTGTGCCCAGCACTGCATTCTGCTGCCACCCATCTCCCATCGGGCCCCATTTTTCCTGGTTGATGGCTGTGGCCAGTGAGAAATACAGTCAACTGGTTTGTCAAGGGCTCAGCTGAGTTAACACGAGTGCCGGAGGAAGGCCAGGTGCAGCTGAATATATCTGAGTGACCAGGATTAAGGGGAATAACAAGGGCTATGTAAGAAAGCTTGCAGAATATCTGCGTTAATTTTGTTCAGTTAGCTAGTGATGCTAGCTCCTTGAGGCCCTAGTATGTTGTTCAAACATAATTTTGCTTTTCCTTTATCCTTAAATTATTTTCTAAGCCTTCATGCAAATAAAGAAATAAATCTCTCCCCATTTTCTTTGAAAAACAGGCAGTGACTGATTTAATACTGGCCACAGCGAGAATGCTGCTGTTTATATTTATCCACAAGAGCCCTCCCTTTGATCAGACAAGGGATGACTCCAGTTTGGGTCAGAAGGAAATTACTCCCTTTGCAGAGGGAAAGTAGGAGGTCTAGTGGTTATGGAAACAGAGGGCTGAACTTCAGCGTATGAAGCTGGAGCCCTTGAGAAAAAGAAAAGTTTTCCAAAGGTCAGTCCAAAAAGTCACAGCCTCAGATTGTTTATACAGGTTAAAGTGGTTATGGATTCCTTGGCTCTTGGTTTTGCCTCACGTGCTCTGTACGTTATCTGTCAGGGCTTACTAGACAGAGAAGTGGCATGCACTGTTTTTTGTTATTATTTTCAGTTTAAGAATGTATTACTATCCATGCTACCAAGATTGGGAAAAAAATAATTGTGAATGATGGACCAGAGATGAGCTCACAGGCAATTCAACCCCTGATGTAACTCAAATGCAGGAGTTATGTAGAGTCAGGTCCACAAGGATATGTGTATACCCAGTTCTCATGCTGTTGTAGTTAGGCACCTAAATATCTTTATGGACCTGATGTAAGTGCATCTCCTCAATGTATAGGAAGCTTGTAGCAGAATATTGGCTTTATGTTCTTGGTTTAATACCAAACTCTCTCAACCATGTCCCTCCCTTCTCCCTTCATCATCTGAGATTTTGGTCTGGGTACATCAGTTTTGTCTGAATCCTTTCCTCTTCCGCTCCATCAGTGTGCAGTTTAATATTGTGTCCTACAGAGGCCAAGATATTTGGTGTTACTATGAGGATTCTCAGCTACAACTTCACCAATGATTTCCATAATGCCAGCAGCTCAGCATATGAAGAATTTTCAAGACTGTTGCTTACAGAGGTAATGCTAAAATATCTGTGGGTAATATGTTTTTTTTTTCAATTTAGAATTTATTTAATGTAATAGAGGATTTTATGCCTGACTGAAATATCCCTTGAAAATCATCGTACTGTTTCCTGTGACCTTTCTTTATAATTAAAACAGAATTCAATTGACTAGACAGATCAAGCCCTTGGCCTTGTTAGCAATGGAGCCAATGAGAATTTTCCCCTACAGAAGAGTAAAGGAATTAAAAATGCAGACATCCAACAGGGACTCCTTTCCTTGGATCTTTAGTTTGGCTATAAACTCAAACTAAATTGACTTGTGGCTTTTTAATGGATTATTGAAATGACATTGCTGGCATTCATTTCAGTGCTGTCTTCTCAATAAATGTCTGACTGCTCTCAAAGCTCTTTCTTCTTTAAGGAAAAGTGGTCAGGCTTTCTTCTCCAGCCCCATTCATTGCATTCACACATGTAGCCACTGTCCATGCTCAGGTGTAATCAGCCATAAACAAAACTTGAGTCATGAAGTCTATTACCAACTCTCAGCTTCCCAAACAGGGGGGACATTTCAGATGTGGCAATCCCGTACAGTTTTGCTGCAGAGAACAGGGCTCATACAGAGGAATTGAGGTATCCATCCAAAATGAGACTTTCCCAAAACAAAGGGTGACTTATAAACATATGTGAATATAAATCCAAGGAAAAAAAAACAGTAATAGAGCTATACTTTCAGAGGCAGCACAGAAGAGACGTTTGCTCATGAGAAGTTGCAAGTTGAACCTCCTGACATGGTTTTATTTCCCACAGCTGCAAATTGTTCACTTTTGTTGAGCAGGTGGATTTTTGTGAGTGAATCTTCTCTGAGACTAATGCAGACCTAATTGGCATCATGGGGTTGGGAAGGAAAAGGAGCATTGCCCATCTGTGTTGCTTCTGCCTCCCTGGGTATTTGGGAGAACAACATCCCCCTCTCACTTCCTCTCTCTTCTCTTTTTCTTGCCTCCTCACCCTGATGTGAGCTTAGACTAGGTAAACAACTTGCTTGCAGGAGTTTTTGGAGCAAACTCTGACTGAATGGGAACAAAGCCGTGTTGATTTATGGCTCTGCACTGCACGCTCAAAGGAATGCTTTGAGGTGTATGTAGGAACAAAAGGCTCAGGGAAGGAGATGCCTTCTAGAGATGTAAGGTAAAACTGCCAACTCCTGCACGGCTCAAATATTGACAGCAGTGTGCCAGCTTTAATGTTCAGAGTAACACCATTTGTTCAACTTACCGGTTTGATAATTAACCATAATATAATTGTGATATTGCCTTGAAGCTGGGCTGTCTCAAACATGTTTTTTTTAAGTTATCTACCCCCATTTTTCTTGTCTCTCATCCTGAGATTTCTTTATCCTTGGACTCAGCTGCAGGCTGGACTTGGACTGGTGAGTTGGGTCTTCCAAAGTACGGTGGTCACCTTTAGATTGCCTGTTGGGACTGGCCCCTGGCTGATGCTAAGTGTCAAACTCTGCCTGGGTACTGCCTGGGGGACTGCTAGCTGGTAGTAGTCAAAATGAAGCCAGAGTCTGCTCCAGTGACAGTGGAGACGACCAAGTTCCAGTGTCTGGGAGTGCAGATGTGAATATAAAGGGGACTTGGGACAAAAAGCTTACGTGACATACAGAGCTAACATCAAGGGTCTGGTGCATGCAGACTTACCGGGCCACTTCAGCTCTGATGCAGGCAAACAGGGGCAGAAGGAATTCTGCTGCTTGAACCAAAATGAAATTTGGGTTGTAAGACCAGTGATCAGATGGGTACCGTTTCCAAGGGTACCTAGGTGCACCAAAAAGACTCGCACTTCTCTGTGCCTCAATAATCTCTGAAAAGCAAGATTTCTGAAACACTTTGCAACTTTTCTTTTTACACCATTTTCTATGTTGTGCACATATAAATCTTTAAAATGGTACCACCATAGTTCAGTTTTAAAAGGAGCTGTTCCTCATGGATTCCTAATTGTCGATGCTTCTTTGCCTTTGCTCAGCTTGAAAATTCATTTCCACCCAACATTTCTGCTTTATACAATTCTGGGAAGCTGAAAGTGCAGATCGAATCCCTGCAAGCCGGAAGCATCATTGTGAGGCTCAGAATCACCGTGCAGGATCCTGAGTTTCCAGTTGATGCCTCCACATTTGCCCCAGTGCTTTCTTACCTGCACAATGGCTCTGCGCTTTTGGTGGATCACCAAAACACTGCAGTAGAAGGTAATTTTTAATATTTTTTTTTGAAACAAGAAAACGGGGTTTGTATTTTGATCATGCATAGTATCACCAGCATTCTTCACGAAAAGTACTTTATAGAGAGACAAAGTATGTGGTTTGTTGGAGGGAAAACCACAAGAACTCCTCCATGGGCTTTTATTCATAAGCCCAGATGGGGTTGGATGAAGGAGCATTGGCTGCCCCAGGTACCTGTAGGCATTGCTTCCCTCCACTGTGTTTAAGGAGGAGTGGACCCCTTGGTTTCCGTATTAATTTTCCTCCCTCTCCTCTCTGTGAGCAGTTGGAAGTTTGCCATATCTTTCTCACACTGAATTGCAGATAGGATTACTGTGGAATATTTGTAGCCTTTAGATAGATATACCCTCTAGACAGTTTTGTGCTTCAAGGCTGTGGGGATGTATTTGGGCCAGGATTTAGGAAAAGAAATCTAACATCTTCACTATAGAAATCCAGCCAAAGAAATTCCCAAATGTCCTCTCTGAATAGGACTGAAGAAACACGCATGGAATTTATGTTAAACTAGGCCTTTGTTTGATCTTCAGTAATCACCATTTTTATCTTCAAAGAGCTAAGTTCTGGCTTCAGGTTTCCGAGACCTCAGAAAGTTGCCAAAGTCAACAGAATGGGTTATTCTTGTCTCTCAGTGTATTGAGCCCTTAAAATCTTATTTACTGCGAACAGGGAAAACTCCCTTTTGGAGTTGTAGAGCATATGGAGGTTAAGGAGAACATGATAGGAAAAAACCAGAAGAGACAAATTGCACCTGAAGCCTACAAATATCACAGTGGTAGCAGACACTGAATTGCAAGATGCTGATGTGTGCCAAAATACTTTACAAATGTTATTGATCCTGGGACCAAAATAGTGAGGAGGAAGAAGGCAATAGCTTTGGACTGTTACTTTAATTGCAGAAAGCCAGGTGGCTTTCAGTAGCATAGCCAACTTCTCTGCTCCTCCTTAGGGGCAGAGAAAAGGGGTCTATTTCTTAGCTCTGCCCAAACGAACATTTGTTTGACATGAATTTCCTGAAGTCAAATGTGGAAAATAAGGCAAAGGAGTGAAGCACATGAAGGAAAGATTTGTGTAATGGGGTGTTTTGCTTCTTGACCCCCGAGAGCCCTGGGACATGCTCTGTGACAATAAGCCCAGACAGATCCTTTTGCACCAGTGGAGCGATGCCACCTGGATCCTCTGTGGAGCCTGGCCACCAAAAGGCTATGGGCTTGGTTAGTGACAGTGGCAGAGCAGGGAATTCAACTTTGAAACAGCAAGGACGAGAAGTCAGAAGGGATAGCACAACTGAAGGGAGTGGAACAATTGCATCTCTCTTTGAAGGCTCATAAATTATTACGTTTACTGCCATAATGAATAGAGACACTAAAATGTCTGTCTGTTGTGTGAGGCATGGTAAGAAAAGAGAAGGGGGTGTGTGCTGAGTCAGGCCCAAGATTGTTCTAGCACAATGTCACGTCCTCAGTAGCAGCCAGGAGCCAATTCCTGGAGAAATGTAAGAACACGGTAAGCGTAGACGATGCCTCTCACTAATACTCTCTTAGCCACCAACTGTTTTCAGCTCCAGGATTCCCTGAATCCAAAGTGATTTCTTTGGGTTTCTCCTCCATGGGTTCCCTGTGAATTCATGCAAACCTTTAGCATCTGCAACATCATTAGGCAAGGAATTTCACAGATTTGTACCCATTGCATGTACCTCTTACAAGTATCATAGGTGATCAGAGCAAACACAAAGGTGGTGTTTTTACAATTTTTGGAGTAGGACTGTTGGGGTTGAGGGGTGTGTGTGGGGAGGGCACTTGCCAAACGGGAAAGGCCAGAGAGATGCCAAGAGTGCAGCAAGAGAGCACAAAGCACACCTTGGCTGAGATGTAACGGTTATAGAGGAAAAAATTGTGTGTGTGTATGTGCGTGAGTGATGTACTAGTGCCACTGAGTACTGAGGAGAGAACATAAGTGCTTTGGCCTGATGCATGAGTGAATGTGGCCATCAGAGGTGAAGGAATTTGCTTAAAAAGCTGTGCTAAGTGATGAGAAAGGAAACCCTCCGAGACAATGGAGCCAGTGTATGTAAGTTATTTGGCAATTAGCATGGGAGCATCTCTCGGATGGTGTTTGAAGCCATCAGGAGTCACAATTACTTCATAGCATAGTAAGGCATTAATGAGAGCACTTTCATTGCTGGTTCTTTAGTCAATCCTGCATACTTCAGTACTCCCTCTAAGTGGCTTAGGCTCTAACGTAATAGGCAGATGCTGGCCATAGGCACATGAAATTGTCTAATGGAAACAATCATGGATACAGCAATTATCTAATGACGAAGAAAGGAAAAAGAATTGAAATATTAGCTGGAAGGAAGTAAAAGGGAAAGGCTGTCTGCAAGCAGAAAGTACACATGTATGTGCATGCACGCCCCTGCTCCACACTTTCTGTTTCTAGAATGGCACTTTGTTTCAGAGCAATAATCACAGTGATTACTCTCTGCATGTTTGCAGAACAAGCACTTGTGACAATGCATTGTTCAAAACATATTTCCAGCCTCTGATCAGATTTACCTGTCCCAGGACACAGTTTTCAGTCTGGTTTTCTGCTCTCCCTCACTTACAGCCCTGAAGCAGTGAAGGTGTATGCACAAGGGAGCGCACACAGGGAGGGCTTACGTGGGATTCACTGAGGTTATTCATGTTCAAAGCATTAACTGGGCCTTTGTGTGTTTGCTGAAACAGGGTGCGAATGGTAATATAAGACTCCAGATCTAAATCCCTCAGGAGTGAAGAAACTCGGCAATAAAGTAGGTCCACAACTCCATGAAAGAAGCATCTCTAACTGATTCAGGGCAGCTGAAAGTAGACATAAGGAACACCCTTAGAGCGTAGTCACGCATCGATGAACCAGGATCTCTTTTCTTAGACTACCAGAAAGAGGGTCACAGGTTTACAGTACTACCTTTGAGAAGAAATCTTTTGTAAGAAGAGTTTTGCCCTTAGCGCTTCCTCTGTTAAGAACTGAAGAGTGCTTCTCGAGGGAGTTACTTGCATTTAGCTTTTGTTTGATGCAGAAAATTGTTTGGATTAGGCCTCTATTTAATATTCTATCTGCTGGCAGCTAGTGGTAACAGATCTATTGATTACCTGATGTATCTGGAGGTGCTGTACACAGAACTTGGTATAAGGTATGCTTTTGATATAGGTATAGTACAAACCTACAGTATTTTTTTCACTTCACATAAGTGTTTACTTCTGAAAAAAATTACTAAAAAAATCCTTACCTGGAGAAGATATTTTTCAGAGTGCAAGAACAAAGATTGATTTTTATGTGAGAGAATCACAACACAGATAGTGTTCTGCATCACTCAGAGCTTGGCTGTCAGGTAAACGATGAAGACCACATTCATAAATTCAAAAACTGAAGAGAGGACTACTTTATGATTATTTCTAGCTTAATGCAGCCAGAAGGGAGGCTATCTGACTGATGTTCTGGTTTTGGTCTTACAGACTGGGATGAATGTGCTTCTTACGCCGAGAACGACTGCTCTGTGTTTGCAGAGTGCATCAATTTGATGGGCTCATACCTGTGCAGATGCAAGACAACTATGGACACCAATCCATCCCGACCTGGAAGAAACTGTGAGGGTGAGCAAAAGATTGGCATGTTGTTTCCATTTGCCATGAAAGGATGGAATAAGTTGTGGGGTTTTTACCTCTGCTTTTATTGCAACTGTTTATATAGCACACAACATGTATATAGATGCACCTTTGCAGTCTCTGGCTAAAGGAGGATATATGAGCTGTCTCTGAACATGAAGGTGAACCTTACATATACCTTCAGATGAAATCTCTCTGAGATCCCCCTTGATTAGCCTGATAACTGACTGCTGAGCAACATGAGGCGTACTTTTTCCTCTTTTGGTATGTCTGCGGCTAATTTCCTCCCACTGTAACGATCCGGAAGAGAAAACCCAGGAATCAAATCTGCTGCTTTCTGTAGGCACACCACCATAAAAATCACGTACAATGTGTTAATGAAATATCCAAGACCTGTGTCTGTAACACTATTACACGTAGGTGAGTGGTCTCAGTCCCATTTTCAGGTCAGACCCTGGTGCCTCCTCATCCAGTCTCAGGTCTCATTTCAATATGTTTGCTGTATTGCAGGTGAGATTGTGGACCCTCTCACTGAAACGATGGCTCCTGAAATAACAAACAGCACAGAATTTGCTCCTGAAGAAGTAAGCCCTGGAGGTCCTGCTTCCCCTGCCAGCACTGAGATGGTGGCTGCTGTAGGCTTAGAGATGAGCACGGCCGTACCCCTCCCTGCTGCACTGCCCCTGGGTGACAAGCAAGCTCCCCACGGTCATTCTCCCACCAGTGCTCCTCTAGCCCCTCGGAAAAAAGGCCTGGCACCACAGATGGGATTTGGCACGGACAACAGCCCCACAGCCATGGGATTTGCAGCCAGCAAGGAACTGGTCATGAGCACAGAGCGGCAGGCAGCCATAAATCCATCGCAGCAAAGCTCTGTGGCAGAGGCTTCCCCCGGTGCATCGCAGCAAGCGGCTGCTCTCACAAGTGCACCCACAGGTACAACCCGGCAAGAGCAACTCAATTTGCCATTGCTGGTGTTTCCAAATCAAACAGCCTGTGCTACCACCAGAAGTCACACAGCTTTCGGTGTGCCTCAAGCCAGCTCTCAAGGTGGCTCTGGTACAGCTCTGCCAACCACAGAGGATGCTGGCGTTCCCACCCTCAACACTACTCTCGGAGCACGTGTAGAGATGGGAAGAGAGAACAGCTCTTGGTCTGAGAAATATGCTGGAGCCCTGGGCACCTCTCCGCCTCCCAGCCTGATGCCAGGCCCAGCCATGGACTGCAGTGAGTACGCATTCAGCGGGGGCCTGCATGCATGGTAATTCAGCTGCAGGAGAAGCAAAGCCTCACTCCGAGTGGGAAAGATGCACAGTTGAAATCAGTGGTCTGGGATGAAGTTGTCTGAAATTAGTTTTTCATTAAAATTATTCTCTTGCAGGAATCAGCACTTTTTTCTAAGTCAGCATGTCAAAGTAATTTCTGGTAATTTGGCCGTCTGTTTTATTGATGTTACATATCTTCATCTCAAAGCAGATGAAGCAAATCCCACAGGGGCTCATTGAAACATAAGCTGCTTGTCCTTTTGCCGCATGTCTTGGTTTCTCCTGCATGCTCTGGCACCAGGGTACTGCAGCAGCAGCCCCTGCAGAGTTACCTTAGAGACCCGGGAAGGCAAAGGACCTGCCTTCCCATTCCTCTCAGCGGAGGGTGGATTAGGCAGAGCTCCGCAAGTCCCCTGTGGGGCAGGAGCTGCATGGAAACCTGTGAGCCACTTTTTCAAGAGCTGTAATTGAGAGTAACTAGGCTGGCGGGGAAGGCTTCATCTGTGTGGTTCGGGCAGCTGTATTGCAGCTAATTAGGGGGGTTTTCTGTTGATTGGAGCTGAATCATATTTCAAGGTTAGAGTCAGATTTGGTCTTTAAGTTACAGTTTTGTTTGGGATAGGAATGCTGCTGTCTCTGCCCATCAGTAAATGTATTTTTTCTTTAGTGTGTTAGTAGGTGATACCTATTTCAGTATCGTTTCTGCTTGTCTTTATTCTGCCTCTCATGCCCTCCACACCTCTCCGATCCCAAAGCACGCTCCCCTCTGCTCTTTTCTCTTCCTCTCCCCTGTGATCTCCTGTTCCTGGATCATCCAGCCCCGCTTCTGGTTCTCCCTCATTCCTTTCTCCCTGGAAAACCTCTTTTTCAGCCCTGTAAGGCCAGCTCTGCTGCTTCTCCAGCCTCTCTTGTGCCACCAGTCCTGATCACCAGTGCCACAGTGTCCACTTCCCCAGTCCTGCTGAGCTCCGGGCAGCCATGCCGATGCCCCTGCTCAGCTTTTGTCTTCTCTCTTCTTCATGTTGTATACTTTGCTCTGCCTGGCATGGGTGAGACCTGGGAACAGAGCCGGGCAAATAACTCTTTTGGGACCTCGGTGGCCAAGTAGAGGAAACAAATAATTTTGGATTGAACAACATGTTGACCTGAACTGAAAAGCTCCATTTACTGCTTTGCTTTGTGTTCCCCCTGCCTCCTTTCAATGTAGGGAGGAGTAAAAGAAAAAGATTTTTTAAAAAATGACAACAAAAAGTATTCATTTTTAAAGAAATATCAAAATAGCTAATTTTAACTGACAAAAAACCAAAGGTCGTTTTCTTCCAGATGGAAAACAAATTGAAGAATTCTACATGAACAAATTCAGTTTATAAAAGCTTGTTTTCTTGATGAATCAAATATTCAGCCAAGTGCTTTTGCTGGGAAAGAAACCTGTGAAGGGATTATGCCTAGGGAACAAGAGGAAGAGCCACCACAGGGATATCTCACCAGCCTGGGGCAGGAAATTCAGAGGGCAAAAATCCATGTTTGGTGAAGTTTAATATGTAGCTCCTCCTTGCGACAACATCTCTGACCCGGAGGGTCAACCTCAGCCAACTCCTCATAGTCTGTCATGGCTGTCTGTCATTAAACACTGATTATTTTTTTTGTTCGAAAATTCTTTAGAACATTTTCCCCTCCTCACCATCAGATAACTGAATGTGATTTATCTCCTAAATACCTGTGTTCACAAGACAGGACAAGCCATAGCAAAAAGCAAGCCCAAATCCTTTGGGATTTGGGTGGTGAGGGTTCCTTTGGGATCAGAAGTATGCTGGGATAAAGGAAGACTGCTTTGGTGGCTTGCTTTAAGCAGACACGACTTTCTCCTCTCCCCTGCAAAGCTTCAGGGATGATGACTTGATGACTATTTCTTTTCCTCTAGTACCTGTCCCAGTTCAAAGGATTATTGTCCCCAATGTGACTAGAACCAACTTTGATGTAACATGGTCCACACAGTTTATGCAGAGCCCTGCTTTTCAATTCTTGCTGCTCCAGAAAAAGCAGCTAATAAGGGAGACTAAAACTCCGTACAGGAGTCTGACAGTCTCAGAGCTGGAACCTGGTGCTTTGTATACTGTTGAAATCAGGACAGATGTGTGTGGGAAGGAAAGCCAGCTGCTACACCAGAATGGAAAGACTGGTAACTTGATTCAGGAACAATTTTAAACTGAATCCTTGGCCAGATAATAGAATTGTTGAAGTCTTTGGTGAAGGTTATCCTATTTTCATATAAAACATTGAAATGTTAGATCTTGGTATGCTAGGAGTGATGATCTCGTAGCAGCTGGAAGGCAGTGTGGACAATTAGCCTGCAATGGTCTCAGTATCGGGTGATGGCAGTCAGCTTGCCTGGCTAGCCACTAAAAGGATGCTGGGGGTGTGAATCATGTCTCCAGAAGCCCTTTCTCTCCTGCTTGTGATCACCTTCAGTGTCTGTAGTAACAATGCCAAAACCAGTGATACCAAAAAATAACCTAAAACATTTGCTACCGCCTTAATGTGATTCAGCAGATATAACTTCAGGGAGGAAGCGTACACCCTGTTGGGGTTCATCTTGTCTTACAATAGCTGTCTAAAATGTAGATGTCTCATCTCAGGCAGCTGCCTAGCCTTCCTCTAAGGTTGGAGGGAGGACCTTGGTGCTGCAATGATTTGCTCTCTGGAGGGACTGGTGTTGCCCCGTTGTGTGTAGAGGGAGCTGGGACAGCTGGCTGAGCCTAGGAGAGCAATTCAGGTGCCTGAACATAGCCATAGAGCAACATTTCCAATGCCCCAGAGCATCCAAGACAGGCCTGGCAGATATAAGACCTACAGAAGGTCAGTGCCCTTCTTAAGAGTCATCTGGGGCTCAGAGAGGGCAGACTAAGGTGCTGGATGGCTATGTTCAGGCATTTGGGGGTTTGGCTACATTTCAGAGCACTGGCCTTCTGCTGTTATAAGTTGATGCACACCTTGTGTGGCCAGGCATGCCAGTGACTGTCACACACTTGTCCATCAACTACAGTCCATCGAACATGTATTTAAATTGTCTTTTTCTTACTTTGCAGCTGTCCAGAAACTTAGTGGCACAGTACGGATAACAAACGTGAAATACTCTCCGGGATTTAGCAATACAAGCAGTGAGGAATACCAAACCTTTGCACAGCAATTTGTTGATGAAGTAAGTGGCTGAGGAGGACGTGACCTGTTACTGGTCTCAATGAAACCCCATGTACGATCTTTTTCCCACGGAGGCTGTATGCCACACGTGTGTCCCGTGACACACCTGTAAGGCCTGAGTTCCCCTGACTGTCTGAGACTGCAGGATGAGCGTGTGGCTGTGTTTTAGGGTGAGATCAGGATTTGGGGATTCTCTGGTGCCTCCATTTTCTCTGCTTCTCATACCCAGTTATACTGGCTTATTGATTGCCTCCAGGGGTGTGGTGGAAAGTTAATGGCTGTTTGCAAAGTGCTCTGATATCCTTGCCCTGCACAGTGGTATATTAATGAACTATATGATTGTTATTACCCTTTGTCATAGTACCTTAAGGCTGATATTTCTTATAATCATCCTTGGTTTTGTAGCCCTGTATCTGGAAAGGCAGTGGTTTCTTGGCAAGTCTCTGCCCTCACTCGTAATTAGAGCACCGGCTATCAAAGCACCCTGCGATATCAGCTGCGCCTTTAACGCTCTCATAATTCTCAGGCATTGCCTTTGACAATATCGTAATTTCTTAATGAATTTATCGGAAGCTTGTTCCTGCTGGTGTTTACTCAAACACACCTGTGCTTGGAAAACTGCTGGTTATACTGGGCTGCTGTATTGCCTTCCTTATCTCCCCTTAACTCTCTGTGTTTTTAGAGACCGTGATAACTGTGATCATAAATCCATCGCTGACAATCGTATGAATTTTCAGTTCCTGCAGAGGCCTCCCCGAACTCGCACTGTGTGCAGGGTTACAACCTGTCACTGAAATACAGCTTTCCGCAGCAGGTGCACTGACAACAGCCTGTGTTCAGGCAGAGGTCAGGCCAGCGCGGGGTTAGAGACAACTGCAAGGAGGGAAGGAAAAGTGTGATCTGTTTAGCTGTGCATGATGTTTTCTTGGATATCAAGTAAGTTTCCCACTGGTTGTTACTGGTTTGCACCTTTCTGGATGTGTTAGTGAAGCACAGCTTTCTCGGAGTTGTTTTGGCCCCAAGCTGTCAAATCAGAAAAACAGTCACAAAATGAGAGTGACGTGAGTAGCAAGGTGAAAAGGGAGCAATTCTCCACTGACCTCACTCTCATTCAGCATCGCGCTCTGCCCAAGGCTATTTTGGAATAGCATAGTATTAAAATTGACTAAAATGAATGTATTTCCTTCATTCAGTCAGATACCTCAATCCAGAAAATCACAGATACAAATATATTTGGGAAATTTGTAAAATGATTCCATAAAGGAACTGAAGCTTTGTGTCAGTTTTACCTGGTTCTCAAAGTTTCAGGCAGAAAATGATCACTTGTGATTCTGAGGAACTAACTCTTTTTTCCAGCGCACAGGTTTTGTGGATCAGCTGGCGATATGTGTTAGTGTTGATTCCATCTGCCTCTGAGCCACTGCATATAGCCTATAGTTGCATAGGTACTGTATATGGCACAATATGTTGCAAGTGTTTTATTACAAATGTTGTGTTTCTAGATGCCAAAGAAAAGGAAGTTTAGGAAAAGAGAAAGATCTGCACATTTTCTTTTCAGGTTATAAGGCCCAGATATTGATCCTTTAAAGTAAGTGAGGAAAGTTTCATGGGCTTTAAAAGCACTATCAGGTTCCAGTTAAATAAAGTTTGCCAGAGATTTTTTTTTTTAAACCTCTTTGGAGTCACCATCTACAATTCAGAGGACTTATAAATCCTAATGTGTATAGTGTTCGTTAGCGTAGAGCTGCCCCAGCGCTTAAGTGCCATGTGGTTAAATTGGCAGAACAGCAAATGGAAATACCATCCTTTAAATAATGTGTAGATGAGAATGAGGTAAAAACTTGATGTGACAACTTGCACTGTCATTGCCCAGGGTAGTTTCACTATCCTCCTTGCAGTGCAACTGAAAAACAACATAGCTAAGGGCGAGAGAGTATTTTAACCTTCTTGGGTTTTGCTCAGCCTGTCTTTTGCAACAGCCAGGAAGAATATCATGGCAGCGAGGGCTTGTCCTCAACAAAATCAATTAGGAAAGCAAAGGGTTTGAACTGAAGATGCATTCACTGAGGTGCATAAAGGTTGTTTTGAGTGTCTTAAACTTAACCGAGTGACAAAAAGTGTGAAACGAATAAATGATACTGCCTTATCAAGGTGACCCCCTCATTTGGAAGTGACATGGCCTTTGTTTGATGTAGCTTAATGCACTGAAAATGATTGCAGTTAAAGCTATCTGAATGTGGAATGAGTGTTGATACAGGGATTAAGGCAGTTTCATTATTCCAGTGTAATGTCACCCCTTTTGTTAATTTGAGTTTTATCTGCAGTTTGGGACATCCTTAAAGCTGCTGGTGAGGGTGGCTGGGCAGATGTGTGCTCTAATACCTTCTCTATGAAGGTACAACCAAAGCACGGACAGTATGGAGGTGTTTTTTTCTCTTCGAGTGAAAAAACAGGTGTCATGCAGGGTTCTATTCAAATTAATGTACCTTTTACTTACTTCTTTCCAGTTTCCAGACTGCCAGTGCGTTCCCTGCTCTCCTGGCCATGCAGGTTCCTGCACAGGTACCCACAATAGCTCCAACGAGCTGCTGACACTTTGCCTGGGACCTGCGGATTTGTGGTCCCATAAAACCCACCAAACATGCCACAGCCGCCCATGGGGTGAGCCTGGCTGCCTGGGTCTGCTGCTTTTTCGCTCAAAAAACCTATTGGCCTTTTTCATCCTGTTAAACTGGTTTTAGCGTGGCGTCCGTCTGGCCCTGAACTCGGACTTTATCTGCCCCCTGTTTTTCTTGCCTGAGCAAGGGACATTCCCCTCCCTCCGATGCTAGTGATAATTTTGCTGTCCCTTTCTTGTGGCTCTTCTGGTCTGGCATTGCGCATGTTCCCTTTGTGTGCTACAGGAGTTGTAGATACAATGATGGATCCCAAGATAATTTATTTGTCTAGTAAGGAAACCTCATACTCAAGGGTATTACATATTGAATATTTCCTTCTAAAAAGTTCACTCTTCCTTTTCCTTTTTTTACTAGCCCCACTTCATCGACCATTATTTCGGTAACCTAGGGTGTGGTACCTGTTGTCAAATCATGTAGCTTTCTGGATAAAGGGTTTTGCAGTGTCACCTAGTGGCTAAACACAAATGCCAGGAATGTCCCCAGGCACTTTCCAAGCTCTGCGTCCTGATTTCTGAGGAAAGATATGAATAAGGACACAAACAAAACAAACAACAAAAAAAAGAGACAAAAAAAATTCCCAGCCTTATGTAAAAAGAAGCACCAATAAAATAAGATCTTTAGGACAGGTGAGAAGGGAATACAGGTGAAATTGGGGATGGGCCAAGAGGATGTCACATGTGTGTGTATTTAATGTCCAGAGACAAAAACTACGGAAGATGAAAACTTAGGGCTGACCTCCAACTTTTCCGTACATGCTTGTGTTACAGCAGAAAGAGAGAGGAGAAGGGGCCCAAGAGCCCCCTGGCTTGGTGAAACGGGAGATTTTGGGGCTGCAAGGACAGCCTATGGTCTGCCCAGGATTTTGTAGGGAATTTAGCTCTTTCCATCCCCCTGGCTCTGCCTGTGCAAGGTTTGCTGTGTGGGACCTCCAGGTGCATGGGAGCCCTTTCCAGGTGGACGCAGGGGGTTTGCTCCGTGCAATGTTTCCTTGCCACCAAATGCATGCAATACACATCAGCTCTGATGACTCAGAAGAGGGCTGCAGCATGCCTGCAAAATCTGGGGCTGTCTGCAGGGCTGGGTAATATATATTGGGCAAGTAAGTCAGGGCTGGATAACACACAGCAGGCAGGTAAGTCAGGCTTGGCACATAGGTATGCAAAAGCTGTGATCACCTGGGAGAATCCAGCACAAAATGCGCAAGCTCTGGGCAAGAGAAATGAGGCTGCTTCTCCTGTTGGCTCCCACTGCTGGGCCTTGCCTTGCCTCTTCCCTAAGCTCTCCCTGGTAGGAGTCACTGCCTGCACCCCGTAGCATTACACCGCTGACATAAGCTCTGCCTTAAACTCATGGCTGAAATCCAGCCCTGCTGCTCCAGATATTTCCAAGGAAGAAGGGGTTGGAGGTGATTGCAACGTAGCCCCCACCTGCCCCCTTAATGCTCTGGAAATTTGAGCTAGGGAAGGAAGTGGGTGATGTACCCTAAAGCAAAGCGAGGTTCTGGGAAAGAGGTACGACTCTCCTGCACAGGGCAGTGATGTGCCAGCTCTCACCCGGCCCAAGCGCTGCTCGTCTGGCCCTTACGGTGCGGTTGCTCTGCTGCTCTGTGCCTTCATCTCTGCTGGCATCTCCTGGGAGCCTGGCAGCCACTGGAAGGTGAAAGCAAAGAGCAAGTATGCTGAGAAATCATAGAAATTTAGGTGTTTCTGTGGCTGTTTCCATCTCTCTGTGTCCTGCATTGAAGATAGTGGCTGCTATGTACTAAGAAGCTGTGCGTATCCCAGGCTGAGTAGGGTTGACAGGGACGGCATGGCATTTGTCCTCCACGTGCTGCTGGGAGCTGCTCTTCTGCTGCGGACAGTCTCCGGTTGCACTGTTGCTGGCACTTTCTAAGTGCAGTTTTAATACGAATAGCTCAGAACAGCCTGTACTACCTGCCTGATGCAGGCTTGAAAGTTATGTCCCACGCTTTCTGTTGCTGCACTTTCTATTTGTAAGTGTGGAAGAATGTAAAAAGACTTCCCAGACACACATGAGAGGTATTAAGAAACACAGAGGATCTGTGAGCATCTCCTGGAGAAAGGGAGAGAAGAAAATACACAATTCTAATGGAAAAATTCAGGACGTTGATGGACGGTATCACACAGCCTGGGCTTACCCTGGCATCTGGTCTTCAGGTATGCGCTCTGCCTGCATTGTGGTTAGATGTTGGGGCAAGACTTGGCAGGCAAACCTCTGTGGGTGTGTGTGCGCGCGCACCCTGCTTTCCCTTGGGACAGGCAGGTAGGCAGGGAGTCCAGTGCAGCCTTATCGGGCCCCTTATCCGGGCAACTAGAGGAAAAGGACTGAGGAGAGAACTTGTGGATGTTTACCAGTTTCTCGTCGTGGTGAGTTTCTCAGAAATAGGCTGTATTTCTGTGTATAATATTTTCTCAACATGTCCTTTAAAACTGAATTAATATTAGCCTTGTGTCTTGTCTGGGGTTGGTCCCGTGAGATGATGCCATCTGACCTGTGTCTGCTCCTCCTGTGGAGGTTGCTGGGCCTGGAGATGAAGGGGAATGGTGCTGGAAAGGCAGATGCTGTTGTACATCGGCCCAGGGCTCCTGCGTATGTCCAGGTGCCCTACCACATGGACTGCTCTCCTGTGGGAGGAGGAGGAGATGTTCCTGTGGGTGGCTGCCTTCCAGCAGTACCCAGCCTTGGAGGGTGGAAAGACAAGAGGTCGAATGTACAGCTCCAGTCTGTTTATCTCTTCAAGGGGGCTTGGTGCTTCCATTTGAGCTGGACGGTGGAGAGGCTGAGCAGCCCAGCTGATGCAGAGCCTCACCCAGGGCTGTGTTTTCCCGCCCCGCAGAAAGGTGACCATCCTGCTCTTCAGTGTAACGAAGGCGGCAGCGGGGACTATCATGACTAAGGCTCAGTGTGCTTTGAAAAAGGTGGCACTTTCCTTCTTAGGCCACTAATGAAGTCCAAGGTTACTGTATACAGACTGCGGATGTTTATTTTATTGATTTCTCTAGACTGACCTAAGTTCAGCTGTGATTTGGTGCTGCAATACTTTGAGGGTGACTGTTCCTATTCAAAACAGTGCAGAGCCATTTCCTAGCCCAGCTCTTGGACTCTCAGGGAGGACCATGAGTCAGGGCTGTGTGCCCTGATGACAGTCAGAATTTGCAGAAATAATGCGATATTCTTCAAGGAGTACTTTAATGAAATATTTCTGAAATCAAATTGAAGAGTAGCTTGACGTAGCAGGTTGAACTGTGTGGCGGTGCTGATGAAATGAAACACCTTTCTGTTTTCTTTAGCCTGGTCTGGGCATTTAAAAAGAGACATTATTTGCTTGGCTGTGGTGAGAAACCATCTGTGAAAAGAGGCTTGAGGGTTGTCTGCTCTAAGCTGTAACGTACCTGAGCTGAAGGAGCCCTCTGAGACACACATGCAATGTGGAATGTCAGGAGGCATCTCCACTTCCATCGGCAGCTCCTCCTCGTATTGGGTTGCCCCTTCTCCCTGGAGGCATTTTGAGAGGCAGAACATGGGAACTTCCCTGCACTCTCCTCCCTCCCTTGCCGTTACCAGAGGCAAAGGCCTGTGCCAAATGACAAATGAGCTGTCTTAATCGCTTAGATTGTTTAATATTCATAGTTAAATATATACCATATCCTTCAGCTGCTGTAGAGTGGAAACGTTATAAAAGAAAAGGTCAATTTTCTGCTGCTTCCCTCCAGAGTATGAAGCACAATTATAATGCATAACAATCTCTCCTGAGCAGTGTACAAAGTCCAAAATGTAATTGCTTCAAACTGTCCATCTCCACATGCATTTTGTTTTTATTCCAGGTACATAAATCTCTGCCCCTTGAGGTTCTTCAGCAGATGGATGCTGGTCTGATTGAAGTGTTGGTAACGGGTGTTACTAATGGGAGCACAGTGGTAAGTTTCAATTTACTGATTGCAGAAGAGGTGGATATCTACTACATCATCACCACTTTTCGTGATGCCTTTGAACACAGCTCCTATTTCACGGTTGACAAGAGCAGTCTCTCCATAAATGGTAAGGAACAGCTTGTATCCCAATAGTTCTTCAGAACTAGAGAGATGATAAAGCCTATTATTAATCTGTATTTTTTTTGAGGTGAAAGTATCTGTAAAACAGATGGATGAAAAGCCATTCTCTCTCCTTATATTCCTCCTGCTTATCCATCCAATAAGCTTTTTCAGAGAACATCAAAATATGAAATAAGAAGTGAGATACTCCTGATCCAAAAGGACAAAACCAACTGCTCTTTTTGTCTATAGCTAGCATTAATTTTGTAGAGAAGATATGGAGACATTAGAAACAGCGGTCACAAAATAAGCTACCGGTGGAAAAAGGTCCTTGTACACAGACATAACTAGCTCTGTTTAAAATAATTTTGAAATGCATTACCCTCTGCTTCGCACTGATGATTTTGTGTGAGACAGAAGCCCCAAGACACAAATAAACGAACATGTGAATTCTTCTGCAGTGGGAGTATGTGTTTTCCTCACATGCCTGTGGGTCGGGAGTTCAGATGAAAGTCCGCACTTTACCAAGACCAGCACAATGGCTGATTGTACAACTTCTTTTCCTTTATATGTAATTTAAATAAAAAGAAACATTAGTCTTCTGACTAACTGCTGTTGAATTCCGTTTCACAAGTTGATGTGTCGTCTCTGAAAAAAATACCATATTCTGTATCCTTAGCACGATACATTTGGCCAAAGAATATTGTTATAAGCTGTCAATTAGAATCTCACGCAAAATTACTTCAGAAACGTGTGTGTGGTCTGCCCTGTACATTCGCTTTGCCTGTTACCCTCACAGCTGTGAATCTCGAAAGTTACATATCCCATTGATTAGTAAGATCACGACGATCTCATGGTAGTGCTTTGTAGAGTGCCTGCCCCCCTTGAACCTGTGCTAAAACAAATGGTTTCTTTCAGGGCCAGGTCCCCACAGAGCAGGTGGTTAGTGCTGCTTCCTGAGTCCCACCTGTAGTGGTACGTCCCTATTTGCACAGTTACAGTTAGACCTTGGGAAGAGAAAGGGATATAAAGCATATTTTTCCTTTCAAAAGTGAAAAATTTGGCCAGTTAAAAGTTAAGTAACTAGACTGCAACTTGGACCAGCCACACAACCCTCCTGCTTTACTCATGCTGGGCATTTACTAACCATCTCCTCAGGAGTGTGAAATGGGGAAGGCAGCTGAGGAAGCCCCCAGGGTTAGAAGCATCCCCTTGGGCTGTTGGTCAGTTTAGGAGGATAGGAGCTCTGCAGCAGGGTGCCTACATTTCAGTATCTGCTGAGCATCACTGGTGGCACAGCTCCTGGAGGGTGTTGTCAGTGCCTTGCAATTAGCCCTCTAGGCTGTGCTTCCAGTATCCCAACTCTTCAAGACCCAGCAGCTGCCTGACACGTACCTAAGAGGTGTAATCCCACCATGATATCATGATGATACGGCCGTGCTCCGGTTTCAGAACCATCACATTTTCATTGATATACTCTCCATCTTTGCCTTTTGTTTAAATATACCCAACAGATTATGATGAGTGCAAAAGCGAAGAAGATGACTGCTCCCCGGATGCATCGTGCCATAACACACTTGGGTTTTACCAGTGCAGCTGCAATGAAGGATTTGCTGATATGCATCCAGAAAAGCCTGGAAGAAGCTGTGAAGGCAAAAATTTTTGATTATCTAATGGCTAACTGAACGCTTAGTGATCTTTACTGGATCATGGTCACACTTGCCACAGGTCTTGAAATTTTGCCAGGGATGAAGTTGGTTTGTTGTTTTCAGCTGGATCCTAATGGGGAAAGTCTTGCAGCAGACTTTAAGTATTTCTGACTGTAATACTCTTGTTATGAGGATTTACTATATTAATATTTGATGCTGTCTTTGTAAGGTTCTTTTAACTGTTCTGTTTTCTTACATTCGCCGTTAAAATTAGATAGCATTGTCAAGATTGTTAGTTATTTTCATTAGCAGTAGCAGAGGGGACAGCAGAAGTAATAGAGAAGGTAACAGAGAGCACTAGGTACGTGGTTTGACCTCTGCGTGGCAGCAGGGATGAAACGCCGGTATTACGAACTACTTTTTGTATGAGTCAATTTATCTAGCTTCTCTCTTTCCTTAAACCATTTGTTAGCTGACATATGATGGGTCTTTAAGCTCCTGCATTCTTTTAGGCTTCTTCAGTAATTTATATTTGTTTTTGTAACCACAGTGATAAGCTACTTTTTAGCTGAAGTCACAAGGATTTGTCAACCGATACCAACCTTCAATCAGTTCTGTTTAACCAAGACATTTAGCATTATGATAATGAACCTTTGGGAAATTTAGCTATGAAAGAGCTCAGACTTTTCTTTTTCTTCCTCTTACATTCAAATCGGCAACTTTGAAATTTGGGGCATTTCTGAAAGTTGGGGGGTTCCAGAAGGAGAGAGAGAGAGAGAGAGAGAGATGTACATATACTGTATATACATATACATACAATATACATACATATATTTATATGTTGTTTGGGAAATAGATGCTATTTGTATGTACAACCCATTAAAATTATTTAAGAGAATTTTTGTGCAATGAGACACAACCTTTGTGTTTCACTGCAAATGAAGTTTATTACCTTGGTGCTGTCTAAGTCAGTGGTGGATGAATACTTCGGTTGTTTCTACCAGCAAAGAGCCATGGGGTAACCCCAGAGCCTGTGCTCGATGTCAGGTGTTTGACATACATGTTGATCTCAACCTGTGCTTCCCCTTTTCCCCTGCTTGCTCTCTTCCTGAAACCATTAAAGATTGCTACTAACACATTTCTTCAACTCCCCACTGTGTCTCTCAGGACACATATGTGCAATGTGGGCCTGCTGCATGAGGTTTGTCCTGCACTTCCCCCAAAATGGGTTTTCCAAAGCGCTCAGGGTCATATCTTTTGGGTACCAACTGGTCACAAATGGGGCCAGGTTTTTTAACAAACTCTGCTCCTGTTTATACCCCACATCCAGAACTGTACAGTCTCCTACAGCACTAGGCAAAAACATGTGAACACTTCTTGAGCAATTTACAGTTGGGGATCTCTTGCAAGCACTGATCTTCCAAAAGCTGCGTATATGTGTTTTACTTAAGCACACTAATTATTGCAGCTCTCAGGAAATAAAGCACTTCAGCTTTACTCACAGGTACTTTATGTATCTCTTGGGCTCTTAAAAAAAGCCACAGCTTTGGCAGTAAGTGGGGCGGGTTAAAAAAACAAAAGAAGCTAGTTTCCTGCCAGTAACTGTGAGTTTCCTTTTAAGAGTTTGCTTTTACCTCATGAAATCAATTTGAACCTGTAAATTACAACAGCACCTTTGGTTTTGGCACTTTTCAGCTATTCCTATCAGCAAGAAGGCAACCGTGATGGATGAGAAACCTGTACACAACACAGTTTTACCTGCGACATCTTTGCCAACTTCAACTCATGTTTCTTCCCCTGCTTCATTGAACTTCTCTACTACTGAACACAAAGCTCGGGAGGACACCGCGTTCTCCAGCCTGGTGCTGCCTCCTCTCACCACAGATCCTGTGTCAACTCCTGACGTTTCTCCTCAAGCATCTCCTGTCCCCCTTGTTAAACCTTCCCAGGAGGTTTCCATTAAAGATGCAGTGAGAGTGTTTTGTGAAATTGAGAAGATTGTCCTCGCTGTCCAGAAGAGATTTTTACAGCAGAAGTCTATCCCGGAAACCTCCCTGTACCTGGGGGAGCCTCGCTGCAACGTGAGCATCAGCAATGGCACTCATGTTGTGCTGCAGGCTGGCTGGAGTGACTGTGGCACTGAAGTTGAGACTGTAAGTCCCCTGAGCCGGTGAATGTGCAGAAGCCCCTGGGCATTTTTTTTTCTGGGTGGGTGAGGGAAGGGGCAATGACAGATCCTTAGGTAGGTGTACAGTCTATTAGTGGATGAAATGTTGGACTAAGAAATTTCTTTGGAGAAGGAAACCCCCTTCCTGTGATTGAAAGTTACCTCTCTGTTTGGGATGGGAAGAAAGAAAGAAAGAGAAGGGGAACCTTGAGGTCAAGCAGGAAAACTCAAGGACCTCTCCAAACTGAGAATCACTTCCCATGTCTCCCTGGGTTCCCTTTGCAGCTGTCAGAAGCTTCTGTTTTCTTAAAAGCAATTTCATTGTATTTAGACGAATACCACAATTGTTACCAGTAGTGGGGACAAGGACTGATGCCGCTCTCTTTGCATCCTAAATCAAAGGCTCTGCTCAGGCCATGCCAAAGTACAGAAATTCCCTTGCGGAGCAATGATCATTGCAGACAAAGGAAGAGGAGGCTAGTGGATTTTCATCGTCTCACTCTACAGCAACTAAGATACTAGAGGTTTAATCTCTTTGATTTTTGCAGCCAGGAGAATGGAGAATACCTAAGCACTTGAAGCTGGTAAGCCTGTAGCTCTGCTATATCCCTAGAAACACTGAAGTTCACAAGTTGCGCTTTCTTCTTTCTGCGTTGCAGAACATGACTAATACCATAGTGAAAACCGTGCTTCGGAATGACGTTTCTGCTCAGGGAGTAATCCACCACTTAAAACTTGCCAGTCCCATTCACTGTGTGTTTCAAAACGATCTCTTGACTTCCTCTGGCTACACTGCAGAAGGGTAAGTAACAACTCACTCTGCTTTGAAATGCTGTTGTGTGGCTGAGCGCTGCTGCATTGGAAAAATCCCCAAGGATGTTAACTGTATCCAGTGACAGTACTTGCCATGCTCAGTAGTCTGCCATCCTGCCAGTCCTGTGCTCAGGTGATCCCTGCTTCTCCCCTACTCCATCTAATGTGTCAATAGATTCGACAGGCAACAAGCTTGACCGTTGCCTGGCTAAACCAGATGAAAATAAACCTTTGGGAGCTACCAGTGCAGGTTCGGGAGTCAGAATTCCTGACTCCTCTTTGCCTTCCTGGGCAATCACATGTAGCAATAACAGTATTTTCCTGCTTTTGGGACATAACAATGATGTATCCTTTCAACTGACGTAGGCATGCAGATTGCTATGTGGGTTCTGAGGATGGCAATTTTTAAACCCTCAAAATCCTTATTTGATCAACTTGGAAAAAAGAGGATATGTAATGCAAATACTTTTTCAAGGTCCCATCTTCAAGTAAGATGGAATCAAATCCACTGTTCACAAAAAATCAAGCCCATGCTCACAGAAAAGGTGGCAGCACAAGTTTTGCTCTGATGGGGAACGTTCTCCCTTCATACAAGCGCACCTCCTCTCTCTTGTCTAGCACCATGCTTAAGCTATCATCACCAAATCCACTTTCTGTCTCCTAACCCTGTCCAGACATTGTATTTTCCTTTCTATCCCTCCGCAAAGTCTTTGTGAGGCCTCTTCTCTCTGAGCTCTATAATTTTCTCATGTCCCTCACTTACTGTTCAGATTTGTCCCTTCTCAATTTTTTTGGCTCTTCTCTTCTGCACTAAGCTTTTACTCTCCTTATTTTACACTTTAAGACAGCTCATAGTCTTGTTCCCCTTCTGCTCCACTCAAATCTCTCTCTCCGCTCTGTTTATATTGCCAAGACATTCCACCCATTGGATTTTCCCACTTGCGTTTCCATGCTCCTTACCTTCCCAACAGAAAACTTGATGCATTTTCACCCTTTCCCCTTGAACAGTGTCCTAACATCCTTTACTACTTAAATGTGCAAGAGGTGGAGAAAACAGGCACTGATTTATGACTTACAGAAACACACAGTCAAATTTGTGGTCTTTAAAGGAGGTTAATTGATGTTTCAGACTCTACACCATCTTTGAGGATTTGCATGGATCTGGACACTTCAGAACAGAAATGCAGTTGTTTATTGGAAACTCCTCAATACCAAAAAATTTCAGCATCTCTGCCAGTGACGATGTACTGATTGAAGTGGGGATCCAGAGAGCAGACAGCAAGCTCAAGGTGGTCCTCAGTGACTGCTGGGCGACTCCAACTAATAATTCAGTGGATCCCCTCTCATATGTTTTTATCAGCAACAGGTACAGCAATGCCACTTGCAAATAGCATGTGCCATACCTTGGATCTCCCAGTGGCACTAACTACTAATGTGTGATATTTTAAATGCCTTTTATGTGTGTTCTCATCATTCATATACACGGTCCCTTACCATTTGGGCTGGTCACACCTTTAAACAAGAAAGATAGGTATGAAAAAAGAATGTTTTCAAAGGGTAATGTGGTAGTTGTTTGAGTTTGGTTGTCTTCCCCATAGTTTTGTAAAGGAATTGTACTTTTCACCTGAAGAAATAGGTGGTTTTGGCAGTTAGTAGTGAAAGAGCATTTGAAAACTGTGTGCTTTATCTATTTCTCTGTGGTTCAGCTTTACCAAGAGCTTAGGTGCCTGTCATCAATGAAGACATAGGTTAGTTGATTCCTATGTGTTGTGACTCACAGACAATATTAATGCAACCTCTGGTAAAAGAGGAGGCTTGCTCCTGTCTGGATCCCTAATCTCACCCCGATGTCATATTCCTTGAGCTCACCCACCACCTTAAAATACAGGGTAATCCTTCCTAACAAAAGCCATTACTTTCAATATGATGTTCTTTCAATTTGTGTTTGGTGAAGCCAAGTTTAAATCCTTCTTTCTGTCACTCTTTCCCTTCTTTTCCAACTCTCTAACAACTCCTCGAACCTCCTATTGTATTCGGATCCTGTGAGAATAAAGCAGCAAACAGCCCCTTATCACCCCTGCACTGCTGGAGGGTTGTGACTGCTGGCTGTGACTTTCTAAAGGAGCTTTACAACCTGATTTATGTGCTATAACCACAATGTGCCTTCTATAGCCCTAGCTGCTATGTATGTTTTTTCTCTTCCTTTTCAGCTGTCCCATCCTGAATACACATACCACACTGCTGGAGAATGGGAATTCAAGCAAAGCACAGTTTAAGATGAAAATTTTTTCCTTTGTCAACAATTCTGTGGTTTACTTACACTGCAAAATTCGTATTTGTATGGAGGGACCGGGAAGCACCTGCGGGACAGTAAGTGTTTTGCTCCGATATGCTATTTTTCTCTGATGTGCCATACACAGTCCTCCTATGGAATTGAAGGAGTAATGTTTCCAAACAGGGTTTAAAATAGCTCTTGAAGTATTCCTTCATTCTCTGCTGAGAGCAGAGAGGAGTGGGAAAGAACTACAACCATATGGAAGTGTCCGCCTTTCTTCCTGTTCCTCATCCTCGTAGTTAAAAGCATGGAGCTTGCACAGAAACCGGGAAATTAAAGTCGGGGAACTTGAAAACTGAACCTTTTGCCTACATATAGAGGTGGCTAGAAGGCAACGAACAGAAGTCATGACGAGATAGGCTGTTCAGAAACATGTCAGCTCGGATGAACATGTCACAAAAAAGTGAGCACCCATATTGGCAGTGTCAGCAAAATCAGTAGATTGATTTGGGATGTTTTTCTGTGGGTTTTTTTTTTTCCCCCTAGAGATTTGCTTCTGCTTCTCCAGGTGAGATTTGAGGTACCAGGAAAGGAAACTCAGTGGCATTAAGTTTCTAGGGCTGTGACTCTAATAGAGTTTATTATGGCTTTTTAAAGCCCTGTTGCTTTTTAAAGCAATAAACCAAGCCATGTTCTGATAACAACTTCAGTTTCTAATTGTCTGCACTCCAAAGCATTGCTTTGTTTCTTTTTTCTTCTAAGTGATACACACTGCTTCATCTAAAAATGTGTTGCTACCATAGAAATAAGAAAAAACAGGTTTTGCTGATGGCTTTTTTTTGTTTTCTTTATAGCACAGGAATTCTCACACAGTGGACTTCACAGGAATTCTCCTCTGCCTGTGCCAACTTTCCTGGCTCTTTTTCTGTCAAGGATGTTTTCATTAGCAGTTTGGTGTTCCCCCATTGTTTAACACTTTCCTCTAGCTGTAAATAGCTCAGTTTAAGCCCATTATAAAGCAAATGATCTTTTCCTAAAAGATTAAAAACGGCTAGCAGAAGATACTTGTTTCCTTTCTCAAAGTATAAAGCTTCCTCCAGATTAAAAAAGAATACCAGTAGTGATGGGAAACACGACTGACAGATGGGAAGATGGCTCCAGTTTTCACAGCTGAATTGGCATGTTAAAAATCAGTGCTTCAGCAACCCCCGGCCTGTGCCCTTCTTTGGACGAGATGGTGCCCTCCCCAAATTCACTGGGTGTCCTGCACAGCCGGGGAGAGCCGTGGCGGTGGGTGCAAGGCAGGGGAATAAGAAGGATGGGCCAGGCAGGGACTGTGTGGGCTGCTATGGCTGCTGTAAGGAATCAAACGGTTGCTTTGCTAGGAGCTGATGGGTTTGCTGCTAGAGCAGGCTTTAGCTGTATGGATTAGAATTCAGGAACATGGTTAACTAAAGGACTAAATTTACCCCCTACGAAAAGTTAGTGAACTCGGTATCTTAGATTGAGATGAGTGTTAGGTGGAGAAGGCAAGTACTAGGCTCATCTACACAGGATGACAGTGGCTTTTACAAAGAAGGGAGGGGGAGCCACAGAAGGTGCAAAGATCAAGGAAAAGTGGAGCAAGAACAGAATATATTTGGAAATAATGTGAGATGGCTGGGAAAGTGCCCAGGGTCTGGGATCAGATCCTCTGCTCTGTCTGTTACTCGGGAGAATACTGGCTTGCTTCAGGGCAGATTTGCTTCAGCTCTTTGCCCACAAAATTGAGACTTACATCTTGTATTATTTCTTCTTACCCAGCCTTTTTATTCCTTGTTTTCTTGGTGGACGGTAGTAAGGTGCTCTAAAATTTAGAGTAGAAAAAAATGGACAGGCTGGGGAGTAATGTAGTAAGAAATAAGTAAGAAACATGATTTTGAATGGGAAGAGGAGCAATGTGACACTGCCATGCATATGTTTAGTGGAACATGGCTGCTCTATGGTGATGTGGAAACAAAAAATCATCGACATCAGGGAGCAGCTATGTAACCGTATTCTCTAATGGATCTAGCTGGGAAAGCTATTTGAGGGTATAGAATCATAGAACCATAGAATCGTTATGGTTGGAAGAGACCTCAAAGATCACCAGGTCCAACCTTCTACCCAACGCCACCTCCCCAATGCCAAAGTTGTAGCTACGTGGGTATTTTCCTGGGGGCTGACCCAGATAAAGACACTGTTGCTGACAGTGGACTGTAAAGGTTTTTCAGTGTAACCAGGCTGCTAACACTGGAGAGACATTCTTGTGTAGACCAGCTGGTAAGACACCCTTGCACTTCCCTGCTTTCTTTTGCTGATTATAGTATGGTACTGCAGTTTCTCTGTTTTTAAGTGCACTTCCAGGAGAGCCAGAATATCTTTTGAATAACGTCAACAGACTACAGTTCCCATCAGAGATCTTTAGGTTGCAACAAAAAGGTAGCAAACATACTAAACGGTGCTACTGAGGAAGAGTGCAGAAGATGAGTGTGCGGCGTGTTCTGCAAGTGCTGCTCGCACCAAGCTAAAGCAGCTAATCCCCAGCATTTCACAGGGCAGGGCTTTCAAATTTGTAATTCCCAGATTAGTTGTTCACAGGTCACTGAAGAGTTGTGCATTGCTTCAAAATGACACACGGCTTGGCAGGGGCTGAAAGTTGCCACTGCTTTTCCTGGTGCTGGTTGTAGTATTGTCTGCTGTGCCTGCCATGGCCAGTAGAAACATCCAAACAAAAATGTTTGTAAAACCCTGGCATATAGAAATAGTGAGAAGTTTATTCTCCCGTAACTCCCATTTCTCTAAAACAAACAGGAAGTTAATGAAAAGGAGGAGATTGTCTGCGTGAAATGTCTGTTCGCAGCAGTGTTTTCCAGTGTGACTAATTACAGATTTTATACTGGTATTTCCCTAATGCCATTTCTTTTGGACTTCTATTTGGCGCTTATTTCAGTTTAACAAAGCGTAACAATAAGAAACAAAAACCCCAATGAGTGAGAATAGCACTAGGCTTTCACATACTCATCAGAAGGCTTTGTATTTTTAATTAGTAAGCCATATTACTTGTTGGAGTTTTAATTGATTTTTGCAGAGATGCCACGCGGTTCGGTTCCTGAAGACTGGTGCAACCATTGCTATGCACAGAACATCCTGGGGACCCCTATGTAAATCGGCTGGTGAGTTATCATTAGGTGCTTACAAAAAAGGGACACGGAGTAACTATCATTTCAAGATTCTTTTTCACTGGCAAAGGAACCTGAAGACCTGTGATACAAGGTTTTCATGCCCCAATGCACATTTTTCTGAGGAGCAGGCACTCTTACTGAAGCCCTGTGGCAGCGTAGAAAACCATGTACCCTCCTCAGTGAAGTGGCTGTCAGATTGTCAAGGGAATGTAGAAAGGAAGAAGATAAACTGCTTTGTGTAGCTATTTGTGCAGGGTAGCAAGTACAACAGCCACAGAATCAAACACTTACTACAATTGTGAAGTGTGACAGCCGCTTGAATCTTTTAGGTTGCAATCAATTTTTCAAGTGTTTACATTGTTGTTAGACCGCAATTATATTGAGCTCTGAAATCCAAACCCAAAGGAGATAAAAGATTGTATCGTTGTGTTTCCTTGGTATTGACTTCATTGCTGCTGTGAGGGAGGGAAAGTGGCAGAGCACAGCTGATGCACAGCACTTTGGTTAATCTGGTGGAGTGGTACGGTGCAGGTTAACAGAGAGCGAACACCAGCACTGGGTACAAGCAAGGTCTAATTTGTTATGCGTCTGCCTCTTCTGCGTTTACCCCAAGCCATGTTTTCAAAGGCACCTGTGGCCTCTTAACATTTTCAGTCACTTGGCCTCCTCCAGCCTTTTGCATTCATATCTTATTAGTGTAAAACACTCATTCAGTGTCTTTGTACACACCGATATCAGAGTCTTAGCACATGGCTCCTGTGAATAGACAGAAGTCACCCCCTTTCCTCCTGCTGGTTGCCTGGTTTGCCAGTCACTTAACGCTCTTCTGACCGTGGAGATAAGTTAATGCTGGACTGTTAATGGGTTCAGGGTATTTTTTTTCTCCTCTGCTGTGATGGTCACAATGTTCTTTTAGAGCTAGAAACTGGCTGTGACTTAGCATATTGTATTTTTCTTCCATTATATGCAAGTATTAGTCTGTTAGAACAGTCCTTCAGTGTTCATTTTTTAAAACTTAACAATTAATACAGCTTTCTTTGTACAGCACTTATATCAAGTAGATCTCACTCCCATTTCCACTGGAGATCCCAATGCATTTCTAATATTGAAAAATGGTCATTACATAAAAGGAACGCTGGTGAGGGGAGCTTTGTTTGGGTTGTATTACATCGATTCCTAGGCAAAGGTGGCACTACTAGATGTTGACTCCTATTTCCAATTCGGATACTGACATCGCATTTTACGTGTGAGGCTAGACCTAGACAGTGATATGCATCTCTGTTGAAGGAGACAACATGAATTATGACGTCAGGTAAGCTGCTGCAGTGAAACATGAAAAAAGCTTTAACTGCTCTGCCTGTACTGCTTGGCCACATGCTATGGCAAAGACCACTGATACATGTCCTCAGGAAGGCCTGTTCTGTCTGTGGCTGGCTACATGCTGCCATTTCCACTGTGCATCTTCTTTTTTATTCCTTTGTTTCATACTGAAATGCAGAAATAAGCCTAAATATATTATGCAACACTGCTTTGGCCTCTCTTGGAATGATGCCCTGGATGTTACATAGCTTGGACACTACTATTGCATACCTCTGTGGCTGTCAACAGTGCCCGTTGGCCAAAGATCTTGTCTTTAATTACAGGCATGTAGGCATTAGTATTTGTTTTCTGTGCACCTCAGGTACTGCACAAGTGCTTGGCTATGTAAGTACCATCCTGAAAATATATGTGGAGTAATAAATGTTTTTGTAGGTTCATCAAGCATTTACAAGAATGAATTAGAAGTGTGCAAGAGTACATGTACAAACATGACTAGAAGCATAATGTTAAAGGAAGAGGAGATTCTGCTTGCAGATTTGGACAAATACATGGAACTGTCTACATGTGAACCAGGCAAACTCATTCTGTCGATGGTCAGCGAAGCCTAGGGAGACAGCTGGCAACATGGGACGTGACTCTTGCCTGCACATAGACATTTAGTGCTTATGACTCATGGTGCCCTGTTCTTTCCTTCCCCTCAGTGTCTGGGTGCTACTCCAAAAGACTGTAGGTCTCCTGCAGGCCCCATGCCATGTCTGTCAGACCTGTGCAGACATTGTGGACATCCCTGGGCTTCTCAGGTGGCACTAAATGCCTATGCTGAGGCTACAGATTGAGCCCACGGTGCCCACGTCAGTGTGACTCGCTTATCTGCTTCCACTGACTGCCCAGATCTTTGGTGGCTAGAATGGGAACTTAAGAGACTCAGCACACATAGAGAATCCTTCTCTAAATACTTCATGTTTAAAGAAGTGTTACATATGAGATAAAAGCAAATCAAGTGGTTTTTAATAATCATAGATGAATGGGGGCAGGATTAAGATGGGAGAATGCTTTACCTCTAGGGTCATTCTGAAAGTAAGGCACCATTTCAAAAAGTCACCAGCGCTGATCCTTTAATTCTTATTTTAACAGAAAATTGGAGAGTCATATTCCAAAGACACATCCCATTCATGTCTGCAGGGACTCTACACGTGTATGTAAAAAGAGAACTTGGACTGTGGCTCGCAGACCTTTCCATGACAATTGCCCTTCTAAAAGGGCTGATTCACTTTTGTATCACAGCTCTGTGCTTCAACATGCCTGTTTGGCTAATTTGTAGGCAAGGCTTGTTTCTTACTCCAGGAAAAGATTTAGGAATTTCAAAGCTTTTTTCTTTCACATCTTGTTTTTTTTTTTTTAGCATCTGATTTGAAGAGAGAGAAGGAGACTGGGATGGGAGTTGGATACATCATCCTCATTGCCTTTGCTGTGTTTGGTTTTGTGCTGGGAGTTGTGAGCCTTCTCATTTTCCAGTACCAGCGAAAGATGGGAAGATACAACTTCAGAATCAAATCTGACAACTTCAGCTACCAAGTGTTCTACGATTAGTGATTTCCAGGGTACCAGATATGAGTACTGAATTATGATCAATTACTTTTTTTACCTGTTTATCTGTTCCTGAAATGGTTAAATACTTGCAGATGAGCATCCTCTGTTTAAGGGTATTTGAAGCTCCTGTCCTGTTTGCTGTGGGTGAAGGTCATAGAAGTACGAATGAAATTCCTACTATTCTTGCCTGGTTTCAAATGCTGCAGACTACAGAGGAGGAAGACAGCCTTCTCATCTTTGTCTTCCTTCATGCCTTTGGTCTCAGTCAGAGTAAATGACACACTACTGTAGAAGAACACCAATAACCATTTCCAAAAAAAAGCATATCACTTTTGGTTTTGGATCATGGATTAGTATAATAAAGAAGAGAAACTTTACTGCTGTCCTTATAAATCTGCTTCAGAAGCTAATTTCCTTCAGAAGTTATCCCTTTCTGCAAAAGATTGGGTACATTTTTCTTTTTGGAGGGAGTGTTTTTCAAGAAAATAGTGGGATGTTAGACATAAAGAGCTTGAAATATTGATAATACATAAGCAGTGCTTACAAGTGCCTGCAGAGACTCTGAAAAGACAGCTCTGAGGAGTTTTAACCACTACCACATGCTCTGCTTCCGCAACTTGGGAATTTAACACTTTTCCAGAATACCATAGGATTCAGCACTTTTTCTGTAAAATGAGGGTGTTCTAGCTGCTCACCACCATTTATATGTTTGACCCTTTAAGAGGAGGAGAAATAGGTGAGAAAGAGGGCTTGTTGAAAAAGAACACCTAATATTGCTTCACAACTCAAGGATGTTTACTGCAGATCGAATTCTGTTCCCGGGAACAGGCTTATTTGGCATTGTTACCAGAGCTGGTCAGCAGCTCTTCCCTTACGGAGGCCTCAGATGACAGTGCAGCTGCCATGACCACAGTAAATCCACTAGACTCATCATGATGGTAGTTGCAGATAATTTAGTTTGCTTCCCTAAGTACAATAACACTTAATATGTATCACAGAGAAAGGACAGGGAAGACTGTATCCCAGCTATCTGCTTGTAACGTCTTGAAGAGTCACTATTAGCTCTGTGTCTCCTAGTCTTACGTTATGGAGACCACCCTTTGTAGTTGTCTATGGGCAGCTCCTAGGAGATGGCTGTAGGTGAGGGTGATGCTCTGATTGCTTCTCCAAGGCTGGGCAGGGCTGCCTGTCCCAAAGGGAAGGTGCCTGGGCCTCCATGCAGCTGTACAGTTCCATTAGTGACACAGGTCCCACTAGGGAGCCATAATCCCGCATCAAGGGCATATTGAGGTCCATTAAATTAAAACCTATATATGAAGCCTCTGAGGCTCTCCACAGAGAGAAGAATGGCTTGTCTTCATTCATCATTCTGCTCCCGTGAGTGATCACAGGTGATTGCAATACTTGATAGTAATGGGAATTCTGGGGTTATGCAATGAGGTTGTAGCATAAAGGATATTGTCAGGCTCATAATGCTTATACATCACGCTGGAGTCTCAGCTAATGGCTCCTTTAAGATGTTGGAACTACTTAGTTCTTCTTTCCTATATATTTACTTTCTTTGGAAGGTAGCTGATTACCTTTCTCAATCATGATTAGTTTGGTTTTTATTTTTTCCAGTTGGATCGTGTCTCATCACACGGAGAACTGAAGCTTGTCTTCACTCAGCATTTGGCTTTCATTACTCTTCACAATGGTGGCCATGACTGGTTGCAATACTGACTCTTCCCAATTAACCTGGCATATAAAAGCCTTCTATCCCCCCCCCTTTTTCTTTTTTTTTTAGCAGTCTGACTATGTGCCCATCTTAGCGTCACTTGCGCCATTACTGTTGACAAGCTGCATGTTTCTATAAGTATTCCAGGAAGTAAATCATCAAACCCTTAGAGAGATCTCCTTTTCAGTTTGTAATTCACTATTTACTTAAGGTGAGGTTGAAACTTTGAGCTGCAGCAACATTAAAGACCTAATTGTGCAACGCCTTAAGTATACAGAAGCTGGAGAACAAGTATTGGATTTGTCACCAAATAAAGAAAAAGCACCATGAATCTGAGGCTTAACCTACACAGGGTGTTCTTCAGCGTGAGTTTTGAGATTTGATTGTAAATTCTTTAATCAACAAAGACTCAGTGAAAAAAAAAAAAGAAAAAAGAAACTATTTTGCCTACTGGCAGCCCATGTTTTTCCAGATAAGTCAACTGGTACCTATGGATTCTGTTTAATTAGACCACAATGCTCGTGCAGTCAAGCCACAGAGTGTGCTGCCCACCTAAGTAAGAGCACTCCAATTGCAGCAGAATAGTTATAAATTTGAACTGAATTTTGCCTGGCTGCAAGACCCTACCATTACTGCAGCAGCAAAGGCTTAGTTTACATGCTCTGTTGGATACAACAGTCTGTTCAGCTGGATAAACTGAACAAAAATCTTTTCCACTCAGTAAGCATCTCCTGCAGGTCTCTTT
>NW_009611223.1:41176-49951 GCF_000690535.1 Cariama cristata
GGGCAGTCTTCTGCACCCTGCTGCCCCAAACCTCCACTTCAGTGAGCGTGTTAGAAGATGGAGAGTAAAGCGGTGTGGTAACTTGTCCCCACCACCCCTTGGTTCTGCTTGCTGCACGCACTCCTCCTGCGCAGTGAGAGACTCTGCTGCGTCTGGGTCACATGTAGTTCAGTAATTTACGGTGAGCAAGCTAATTCCTCTTTAAGCTCAACGGACACCATTATAAATAACTGTTAGTGGAAATTGGTCATTAACTTGAGCTCACTCTTAGTAGCCACAGCATTTAGGTACTGGTTTTTTGGTACAGAATAGCATTGGAAAGCTGCTGTTCTACCCCCCTAGTCCAATTTCTGTTAAGTGGTAAGATTACTCGGTAAAGGACTTCCACATTTTGCAAAAGGTCATACTGATTGATCATAGAGGTTATATATATACACCTTTTAAAGGCATCAATAAATTTCAGAATAATCATTTGCATTCTGCTTTTGATTCAAGTGAATCTATAAGGAGTAAAAATCTTTGACTTGTCTTTTCCTTGCTGAAATATCAGTTACCAGATCCTGATATAAAAAAAGATCTATTTTGTTGCAATTCATTAGTGAAACCGCAAATTATCTTTGCAATCTTAGAGTCTGATGAACATAACCATTAGCTTTTTATTATGTAGGAGTCTCTTAATTTTTGCTCAATTTGCTCTCAAATATATAATGTGTTTGCCTTCTGCGCACAGTGAAAGGGTAAGCTATTTTACTATAAATATTTTTCTAGTTTTTAGTACTTATAATCCTGAACTGCTTGAAAGTGACAGGACTAGAGATTTGCCTATTGATTTCGGTGGAGCTATGCCATTTACAAAAGCTGAGCATTAGTCTTCAGGATGAAATGCAAAACAGTAGCTTGTATTTGATACCTTGCATGCTCAGCAGAAACCGCTGTTGTGACTATCTGAGCCTGTTTAGCGGAGTTTTCATGTCTTAATAAAAGTACTTTTGGTACTTACTGTTGACTTTTCTACTATTATATTTTCCTTTTATGATTTAATGACAGGTATTAAGATGTGCATTGTGCGGATGTGGCAGCTTCTGAAGAACTGTTCCAGTATCAGTATAATGTTCAAACATCACTGAAAACATAATACATGACCTTATCCAAACACCAATGGACTGCAATTACCAACAACTACATACGTACACTTACTAACGGTCTCTTTCTTCAACATTACAAAGGGCAAACATATTTTTATTTTCACGCTTTGCAGGAAAGACAACCAAAAGAGTATTCAACATTCCCAGTCCAATAATAGCATTGCAGCAATGTGGTGACCCAATCTGAACCTAGTGTCTCACCAGCCTCCCTGGCATTTGATTTGTACAGTTTGACAGCTGCTCCAAAAGCACCATGTTCAGAGCTTACTCTCAATGAAGCTTACCCTGGGGTTATTAGTGGACTTCTCTGGACCCGAGTGTGAAAAGCAGGGAAGAGCACCAGCACTTGCTCCAAAAGCTTCCTTTTTTATCCCTGTGCAAAAGTGTTGCACAGCTGCCACCCATTTTCTTTATTTGTCATTTTTTTCTGTGCTGTTTCGGTGGCTAGCAGTCACTGTTTTCTCAGTGCTGTGTCCCTTTGTGTCTCCTTTTCATGCTGAGGCACAGAACAGATTGTTCAGTTGAGGTATCGTAGAATCACAGAATGGTTTGAGTTGGAGGGATCTTTAAAGATCATTTAGTCCAATCCCCCTGCCATGGGTAGGGACGTCTTTCACTAGATGAGGTTGCTCAAAGCCCCATCTGACCTGAGTTTAAACACTTCCAATGATGAGGTATCCACAACTTCTCTGGGCAACGTGTTCCAGTGGTTCAGCACCCTGATCCTAAAAAATTTCCTCCTTATATTCAATCTAAATCAAAGCTCTTTCAGTTTTAAACCATTGTGCCTTGTCCTGTCACTACAGACCTTGGTAAAAAGTCTCTCTCAGTCTTTCTTATAAGCCCCCTTGTCGTGGTTTAACCCCAGGCAGTAACTCAGCCCCACCCAGCCACTCGCTCACTCTCCCCTGGAGGGATGGGGAGAGAACTGGAAGAGTAAAAGGGAGAAAACTCGTGGGTTGAGATAAAGACAGTTTAATAGGGAAAGCAAAAGCCGCACGTGCAAGCAGAGCAAAACAAGGAATTCATTCCCCACTGCCCACGGGCAGGCAGGAGTTCAGCCATCCCCAGGAAAGCAGGGCTCCATCACCCGTAACGGTGACTTGGGAAGACAAACACCATCACCCCCAACATCCCCCACTTCCTTCTTCTTCCCCAGCTCTATATGCTGAGCATGATGTCATACGGTATGGGCTGACTGGTCGGTAGTTCCTAGGGACCTCTTTTTTAACCTTCTAAAAAATCTCTTTCTCCAGTCACTGGGGACTTCACCTGATTGCCATGACTTTTCAAATATGATGGAGAGTGGCTTGGCAACTACATCAGCCAATTGCCTGAGGACCCTGGGATGCATCTTGTTGGGTCCCATATACACTTGTGTATATTCGGGTTCCTCAGGTGATCTCAAACCTGATCTTCACGTCTGATGGGAGGGACTTCATTCCCCAAGTCCCTGCTTTGAGGTTCAGGGGCTTGAGAGACGTGGGAAGAGAGATTACCATTGAAAACTGAGGCAAAAAAATTGTTGAGCATCTCAACCTTCTCCATGACGGTTGTCACTAGCTGTCCTGTCTTATTTATCAGACAAGGACATTTTCTTTAATCTTCCTTTTCTCACCAATATACCTGTGGAAGTCCTTATTATTCTTCACATCCCTTGCCAAATTCAGCCCCGGTTGTGCCTTAGCTTTCCTGATCCCATCCCTACACATCTGGGGAGCATGCCTGTATTCTTCCCAGGATATATGTCCCTGGTTCCACTGCTTGTGCATTTCATTCTCACACACCATGCTGGCCTCCTGCTTTCTTATACATGGGAATTGAGAGCTCTTGCGCTCTAAGAAATATGTCCTTAAAGAGTGGCCAGCTCTGTTCAGCTCCTTTATCCCTGAGGGCAGTTGCCTAGGGCGTCCCGTCCACTAATTCCTTAAACAACTGAAAGTTTGCTGTCCTAAAATTCAGTGTCCTGACTCTACTCTTCACCTGGCCCATATCCCTCAAGATTGTGAATGCCACCAGGGCATGATCCCTGCAGACCAGGCTGCTGCCAATCTTGACGTCTCTTTTTAGTTCATCCATGTTGGTAAGCAACAGGTCTTGTAACACTTCTCCTCTGACTGGGCTATCTATCACCTGAATTAAGAAATTATCCTTGGTGAACTCCAGGATTCTCCTGGATTGCTTACAGCTTGCTGTGTTGCTTTTCCAGCAGATGTCAGGGTGACTGAAGTCTCCCAGCAGGATCAGAGCCTGCAAGTATGAAGTAAGAACGCTTTGTCAACAGACTCCCCTTGATCGGGCGGCCTGTAGAAATCACCAACCACAAGGTTTCCTTTGTTGGCTTGGCCCATAATTTTTAACTATTTTACCTAATTTTTACTCTCAACCGGTTCATTGCTGTTTTTCAAAGGCAGCCCTGTGCAGTCAATCAATTTTTTTACACAGAGGGCAACCCCCTCACCCCTCCTTTCTTGCCAGTCCCTTCTGAACACTTTATAGCCATAGTGATTAGATCATAACTTGCTAGCTGCCCAGTGGCTTCCAACTCCTCCTGTTTGTTACCCATGCTGTGTGCATTGGTATAGAGGCTTGTAAGTTGGGCTATCAACTGCGTCACCTTTTTAGAGGAACACACCTTAATTCCTTTGAGGCATTTCAGAGGTGTTTCCCGTGAAGGAGGAAATGTATGAGGTGCAGCAGGATCCCTTTGTCTCTACCGTTTCAACCCATCTGCTGCTCAGACAAGTTTTGATGGGTTTGGAGGGCTCATTTTAGACTGCTGTGGTCTGTTCCCCACATCAGTGATCAGGCAATTTCACCATACAAGTAGTTATGAGACCAAGGAGAAACCTAAAGGAGCAGCACCGACCATCTCCCCTTTCCAGACTGGTGTTGCCCACGGTTTGTTCCGTCAATGAAGCATTGGGTTTAGATAATTATTTGAGACAATGGATGAAAAATATGTAGAAATGAAGATTTAGTTTGGACCTCTTATCCTGTTTCCTAAGAAGCACTTTAGACCTTTGGTATGTGTGCCTAATGTCCCTATTGTTCACTGAGAACACAACGCTGCTGACACCTGATGCAAAACACTCATCGTTATTCCTTTCTCTCCTATTATAATGTTGCCAAACGCTGCTCCCAGCAGGGTTGGGAAAAAGCTGAGATAACCGGAAATTTTCCTTGTCCGTTAAAATATAAAGGAGCTGACTTTTTAATGCCTGTTTGGAAAGTTTTCTTGTAGGCTGCGGAAGGAAGTTAAAGGAACTGAAAATGTTTAACTACAATTGATTTAAAAACACGACGTTGGCTACAATCTGGTAGAAAGCCTAGAGCACAGAGCCGCCTGACAGCTTCTTTGATTTGCTCCGTAACATCTCCTCTGCCTGGGGGTCTGTCCTGCAGGGCTTGTGGCAAACCTACAACTGAGCAGTATCCTCTCTGTAGAGGTAATACCTTTCTTTAAGACCCCTCTCTGTTTTTTTTTTTCCCCAGATTTCTTTTCCCTCCTTGCTGTCTGCTGATCCTGGCAGCCCCACCGCAGACAGTACTTCAGCCTAGAGTTTTTGGGGAATTGCTGCTGTTTCTTCCACTCACCTCCCTCTGGCTGTGGGGACAGCTGCCAGCTTGTGCTAAAGACACTCTCGGGTACGTAGTCTGGATGTGACACTGTCTGCCAGGGGGTAGCACAGGAGACTTGTCAAGGCAGCACCTTTCCATGTGCAGAAAATTCCCCTGAAAGTGCTCTCTGCCTCTCCTGCCCTTCTTTCCCAAACCAGAGATTTTTTCCTCTGAAATCCACAAAAAAAAAAGAGTTTCCGAGACTTAACACAAACACTTGTACACTAAAAACAATCATAACACAAATATAATAAAGGAATAGACAAAAAGCCTGAACATTTAGAGATAGCAAGGAAAAGAGCGGTAAAGGACCAAAAGAATGAAGTTCAAATGCTGTATGGAAGTGTCAGTAGTAAATCACTAGTGTAGTGCTTGCAATGGATCCCGAAATTCCACTCGCACTATTCTCTTTAAATGAGCTGGTGCTCAGCCCTACCTATAATGAAGGCTATAGAAGTATTGGGTGGTTAAGATAAATGCGTGTTGCTGCCTAGAAGCTGAATTTTTTGAAATAATAACTGTAAGGAGTGAAAAAATACAGTTGTTTTATCAACCTACCTTTGTGTGTGTTTGGGTGTGTGTTAGACAAAATTCAGCATGTTTAGGAATACTGCAATTATACAGTGCAGAGAGCTTGATTTGATCCCACTTTGCTCCCTTTTTCTCTCTCTGTCCTTTCAGAGAAAGTATTAGAAGTGTTTTTTCCTATGCAAGTTTCTCACATATAAAAATATTCGACAGCTTCTGGAAAATTGTAAATATTTGCAGGTGCAGATGAAGTAATAAACCTTTATTTAAATAGTGATTTTCTGCTTTTCCTCCTTTACTATAGAAGTAATCAATTTCAAAAGAAAAGTGGAATTTCTCTTCCATGATCTTTCCGTTTAATCCTGTAAAGAACACAATCTCGTGACAGTTGCTTTTCTTTGACTGTTCTCTGTCTGCTCTTGCTACAGATAACTCTGAGGAGGATCAGAACCTAAGGAGAACAGGAGGAGAAAATATGCCCCCGTTAGTTTAGTGATGGTGCAGTGAATGTTTGGCACCTTGCTACATGGGACGTTTTACTCTTTCCTCACCTGAATGGAGCCTTTGGGAAAATCCAAGGGAAAAATAGGAAAGCTTGATATAAGCATTGAGGAGTGCTGGGAAACTCCAAGTATGGTGGCATTATGGAGCTACTTTCACTGATATTTGGAAGTGGATCAGGCATGGTTAGGGGGTAGTAGGATTCTCAACAGGCTGGCGCAAATGCATCCCAAAGCACCAAGAAACCTTGCTCGCTCCAAGATTATGAAGGTGACTCTGAATTCCAAGAAGAGACTGCCTTTCTGACAGAGACATTTGGATAGATTTTTCATTTAGATAAAATCTTTCCAGCAAACAGTATCACTATATCCCTGGGAATGTGCTGGCAGCTAACACCACTATTGACAGTGTGGGTTCTTCATGGCCTATGTTCGGTAATACTTAAACTCTTCAAAGCCACTCAGGAAATGTCTGGCTTTTCCTCTTGTACTCTCTAGAGCTTTGATATGAAATGCTGGCCACAAACAATGCTACCATTTATTAGCTGCCTTTCGCATCTGGCAATCCGAAAGGATGAAGGAAGTACATGGAGATAGAAGGGTCTTGTGTTTGTTCTAGTGCCAACCTTGAGAGACTAATTACTGAGTGTTGTATGTGAATAGCTTTCTTAAGCTTAGTCTAGCATATTTATTTGTGCATTGTATCATACCTGCTCAGTAAGAGCATCATGTTATCCACCGAGTTACTCAGCAAAGAATGTGGAAATATGGCTGAACTGGAATTTGGACTGGGATGTTTACAGCATCCAGCTTTAATTTTTACAGAACAGCTTTTGCAGAGCACAGGACTTACTCTCAGGAGATACTAGATACTGCTGCCAATTTCCTGAGTTGCTCAGCATTTATTTGACTACCTGTTCTCCTCCTTTTCACTTGTTTGGCTACAGCTGTGACATCTTATTCTTAAACAGGAGGAAGACACCTCTGCTGTCTTACAGGTATATGAGAAGCATCACCTTGTAAAGTTTAGTCTGTGCCCTGAAATGACATCTAGCTCTCACCTGACTTCTATGAAAGCCAAAGTCAGTATGCCAGGATGTCCAGGCTGTGGTCCTCGTCCTATATCCTGGGCTTCTCTTACGAGACATTACTACTGACCTAACATACTATCTCTCTTCTGGTACTTCTTAATACAGACCATTGGAGGCTGCATAGCCTCCCTAGGAATATGTATGTTTAGTAACTTCCAGGTTTGTTATTTGTAGCACTTCCCCAAAAATTTGTTTCTTAAACTGATACTGGTATTTTCATGGAGTAAAGCCATACACATCAGAGAAAAGAGCACCTGAGATGGCCTATGCTATTGACTTACTGCCTTCCTTTGTTGTAACCACAAACGGTGGTGTCTACCCATTGATATGAGCAACCGATATTTGTACCATGTCTTGGTATAGTGCATCTTTGCTTTTATTGCTTTCAGTACCCCAGCAAAGCACCAGTGCCATTCATATTCATTCAACTGCTGTGACGGCCTCAGCCAGTTGTCTCTGAGAGCAAAATGTGACATACGTTGCCTCACAGAAGCCTTCATCCAGGCCTGTGCAGGCATCTGCTCGATTACTTTATGGAGGCAAATGAAATTCGAAATTAAGAGTAAGAAATGCAGTGGAACTTAATGTGATGGTGTCTGGGCTTTTTGAAAGTGAGATGCTGAGTGAAAAATACAACCTCCTCTTATGCAAGTTCCTGATATTTGAGGTAAGTCTGCATGTCAGCTTCTTTCTGGAGTTCCTGCTGCATTTGGAAGATGATGGATGAAGCAAGAAATCTGATAAAGGACAGAACAAGCCCTTAAATTCTTTCTATGATTGTTAAGGAACCTGTGTTAGTGACCGTGGGCTGAACAAAATGTATCTGTGCTCTAAGCAATGGCTTGTTTTTCCTTTGTTAAGGAACCTGTGTTAGTGACCGTTAGCTGAACAAAATGTATCTGTGCTCTAAGCACACTTGCTAGGAGGTTGTTCTCTTCCCCAGTCCCCATAGAGATGCAAACAGAACTGCCTTTTCTTTTGAGTTTTCTCAGGGAGTAAGATGGACCCTGCTAACCTACTTCTGACAGAGTCACTTAGCTGCGCTCTGCACATTTAGTGACACAGGTTTAGTTACTTGCATGTATCTAGTTACACACAAAATCTGCGATTACAGCTCCTGTAGTTAAGAAGTGCTTCACGGTGCCCTTGAAAACCAACCTTACATTAATAATAATATATCTAAGTAAAATCTCATGGAAGGTCTTACTGCATTTTTCCTGCAGCCTTGACTAATACACTCAGCACAACTGGGTGAGTTAATGTTTTGTACCCGTTCCCCCTTTCTCTGTCCTCTCTCCCGAGGACACACAGTGGTGCCCTTGGCCTCTGCTTTGCTAGGAGTACACTTGCGTGCACATGTTTTGAACCTAAGATACACAGAGGGATTTGAACGGGCATAGACTGAGAGTCTGGCAGGTGATACAACATCTTGCTCTGAAAATGGAGGGAAAAAACCCCGATTTGCTTTATAGAGCAGTGCCTTGCCAGACAAGGTGAGCGGTTTGGGCGTGTGGCAGAAGGACGAGGAGACCGGCTGGCAGGAGCTTGCCTGATGTGGGCCATGCCCTGGCCAGGCCAGCCACGCAGCTGCTCCCTTGGAGCCCTGGGCTCCAGCCCTGGGCCTGAGGTGGCCCGTCCTCCTCAGGTGGCGCGGGAGGCACCTCACCCCAGCAAGGGGCCCTCATGACAGCGGCAGGGGCCCTGCTGAGCCCTGCCCTCGGCCTGTTCCTGCAGCGACCAGCCATGGGGCCTGCTGCAGGAGCTGGGACCGTTGCCTCCTTCCCAGCCTGGGACTTAGAGGCCACTCCAGCCTCCTGGAAATCCCCTAGTTGAGGGTCAGCCATTCAGTCCCTGACCCCTGCCCATGCTCGGCAGGCAGCGAGCGGCTCC
>NW_009611223.1:49961-72736 GCF_000690535.1 Cariama cristata
GGGCAACTCCTCCTCCTCTGCCTTCCCACACAGACATTGTTTTTCCTCTGGCCAGCAGTGTCGGGTTTGGTTTATTTGCCCAAGTCCTGCCATTGTTTTGCTGTGCGCTGGTGCCAGTGGTGGGGGAGCACCCAAGGCAGGCAGAGAGGGTGAGTGAGCAGCTGGGGAGGCCGAGGCCCAGCCAGGTGGCTCCGCCATCTTGCTTGGAGGACGTCTGCTCACTGCTTGCTGTGGTGGGGAGGCGGATGGGAAGTGCCTGTGGAGGCCCGGAGTACGAGATCTGAGGGGCTGCTGGCCTGGGGCAGGCTTTTTTGTCTCCCTTCTGAGGACCTGGGAGGTTTATGGGGACCTCCCCCCTTGCAGGAGGCAGGGCTGATGGAGGAGAACTGTAGTGAGGGTTTTGTAGCAGGAATTGCCTGGCTTGCTGAGAGGCAGGGATGGGGAGAGGCATGAGACCGCAGGCAGGGCGGAGGCAGCCTCGGAGGTCTGTGAGGTTCCCGCTGCGCTCGAGGGTTTCTCTTTTCAGCCGTCTACTCCACTAGGAATGCTGCACCTTGTCAGGGCCGTGCCCACAGAAATGTGACATTTACAGTATGGGATTCTGCGTGAGGTTTTGTATCTTACATCCCCTTACTCTGACAACAACTTCTTCATTCCAGGAACAGATTTTACCAGTGCTTATTGTGATGTAGCAGAAGATGTGACAATAACACCAAACACCTGGCAGTCCACAAGTCCTAAAATGTATGTAGGGTTCACTGGCAAGATAAATCACACCATACCACCTCTGGCAGGCCTTAAATACCCTCTGCAGCCGCTTCAGGGGACAATGCCAGAAGCCAGTATGCTGGGTAGGGCCTAGAGCCTGCAGCCAAGTAACATGAAGAAACTAGTACAAGCTCCTGCCCTTCTCTGCACCTTGGTTATCTGTGTTAGTGCTTGGTATGAGGATCTTCTGTCCACGCAGCATGCAGACCCTGGAGTCTAATTGCAGCTAGGTACCTCTGATCTGATCATGCTGTTTTTCATGGAAAATAGCCAGACAATGAGGAAATAGAGATGATGGTTCTAATCACCATGACTTGCAGGATACCCTAATGTGTGTTTGAAAGACATTAGCAAGGGAACATCTCTGAAGCTGTATTGACCCAAAGTTGTAGTTACAGCTTGGTGGAGCTGTTAAAGTAGTAACCTTGCATTAACAAGATAAATCTCTTCAGCTGAGAAAGGTTGATGTGAAAGCATTTAAATTGCCCCTTCATAGCAGCAGGAGCATAAACAAGCCCTAAAGCTCACCTCTTATGTTTAATTCTTGCCCTACTGTGTAACATTGAGAAGTCAGTTGCCTCTTTTTCTTTTCCAGATTTCATAATTACAAAACCAAGAGGAGACAACTGTACTACACATGCTAAGGTAAGCCAGGGATGAGTTATGTGTGGAGAAAGTGCTTTTGTTGCATTACTTCCTTGCCACATGATTTTGCACTGATGGATTTTTCTTCCCACCAGAAAGTGGAAGCTGTTCAGTATCTGAAATGAAACTATTGTTTCGTTCTCACTACAGTACTTCATTCTGTAGTGAGAACTTTCTTTCTAGTGATTTGGCACATTATTCCTGTTCATCTGCTAAGCAGAATGAGGCATGTAAGTAACTGTTCAAAGTGGTTTGAAACCATGCCCCAAATATATCAATCAATGCATGTTTTAATTTTATTTCCTGACTCTAGTGTATGGATGGTGGATAAATGAATTATTAATATAAATATTGTAACAGTTAATACTAAGCAAGGCAGACCTGTGTTGAAGTTGATCTTCTCATTTCTAACCAAGTCACTTTTTGCATTGAACTTAACAATCACCAAGGCTGAGTGTGGAAGAATTCTTGTGCTTGTGAGAAAGCTGCACACCTACTAAAAGCTCTGTCTGCTAGACACATGTATACTTATTAGAAAGGGACTATCTGCTCTGTCTCTGTATGGCCTGGAAAAATGGGGCACACTGTTAATTAGGTGCTTGCTAATTAATCCTAAAAGGCATGGAAGAAGATTCTCACAGCCAATGCCAGTAGCCTCTAAAGATCAGTTGGTGATTGCTGACAGGGAAGCTGTGAGTGTTCTCACAAGCTTTACGTTAACTCAGATCCCAGGAAGTGCTTAGCCCCTACGTACGTATTCCTGTATGGCTGAGTAGGTGCTAGATATAGATGCTAGGAATACTACAGGTTACCACATTCTTTTGTGAATATGTTTAATTCTATTGTGAATATGTTTAATATTTCCAATACAAAGTACTTAAAGTATTGTGTTTTCTGGCAGACTTTAAAGCTTAATGACTTGGCATGTCTTGGCAGGGTACATTTATTGCCACATAATATATGTCGTATTCTTTTGTACCACAGATATACATAAATTCTCAATATGTGGTTTTAGCTGTCAAAGAGGTTTGCAGAGCCATGTGCAAGAAACTCATTATTGATAATCCATGTGTCATACAGAGGTCACACACAAAACATGTAGAGTTTTTTTCTTTAGCTGCCTGATCTGTAACTACCTCTTAAGTCTGTGCCGGTGGTTCTGACCTCAGGAAAGAATTTTCTTACTCATTCCTCCACACCTTTCTTGACCTCTCCCTTTAAAATAGCAACAGATATCATAATTTAGTTGATCGCAGTTTGTTGCTGCTTGCTGTGTAGTTTCATCTGATAAATACACAATGCCTATTATGGCTTTCTCTCTTTGTGTCCTGTGGCAAATGACACACTTTATACAATGCCATACAGATCAAAAGCTGTATCACTTCTTTACAGAACTGGATACTGAGTTGTTTCTATATTTCTTCAAGTGGAAATAGCTTCTGTAATACGGATCCTGTTCTATGGCTTTAAGCCACTCAAATAACCCTTCTCTTACTGCAGCCAGTGGCACGATTTGAGTGTTTATGGTCAGATGGGCTGAAATTAAAGAGGAAATGCAGCCCTGTGTAGCACACCATATGACCTCTGGTAGAAGTGAAGGCCCAGACTTCAGAGGGCAGGCGTAGTGTGAGCCTGCCTTCATGTAGCTTTGCCTCTGCTGTGCTCTTGAATGTGTTTCCTGCTCATCTGCCCGTGACCTCTCTGGAAAGCATCCATGGCCTAAGGAGGGTTTGATGCCCAATGCATGTATGCAATATTTTTGCTCTTCCAGTTACTGCATTCTTGTATGTGGACAAGCATGTATTTTGCACATTTCCGTATTTATATGCAATAAAACATTTATTAGTCGCTGATCTTTAGAGATGACAAAATGACTCATTTTATAGTTCTACTTCTTTGTTGATAGCCATCTGGCAAGGCTGTTAACCGTCTACTCACATTGTTACAGGGAATTTCCCCAGGTTAGCAGAACAAGCCAAAAAGAGGTATGATTGAGCCAATGTCAAGGTTAGGTGTGTAGTTAGTTCTGTCCTATATCTGTTCATTTTTTTCCAGTTTTGATGAGGTAGAAGGTGAACAGGAACTTTCTTAATTAAAACTGGAATGCATTTATAGTTCTGCCTTTTTGAGGTATCTTCCTGTGTGATTGTATCACTATTGAAAACTGCTTTTTCATTCCTGGTTCAAAGTTCTCCCCTTTCCCCTCTTCCCCTTTTTCTCTTGGGATGGACAGACTCCTCTTCCCCTTCAGTTTGGCTGAAAGTACTTTGGAAAGCCAGAATGTTGAGCTTCTGACAAAGCTGGTGTGTAGCAGGTAAATCCACTGCACCAGCCAAATCAACCCACCCATAATGGCAAGCAACCACAGTCTGGGTGGTAAATCTCACCAGAACTCTCCATGGTTTTGTTCTCATGCCCACAGAGAGATGCTTGGAGAAGCAAAGATTTTCCTTACTTGGAGAAAGGGAGAAAAGCTTTGGGGTGTTAAGGGAGTTTGGGGAGCCAAGCAAAATGAGTCAAATCTCAGGCCTCATAGCATAAGAGTGGGTCCTTTCTGGGAACCTGTGAGAGGATATCTTTGGATGAATAACAGCAGAGAGAAGACTAGCCTAAGAAAGAAAAACATGCTCTTCCAGTCAGAAAATGAACCTCTAACCACACCACACACCCACACCTCCCCACTCCCCTCTATTTCTGGATTGGTAGCAATTAATAACTATTAATTTCAAGGGACATGAGTCAAATAGGGTTTGGGAAAGTGTTGCTTCCCAGTGCTATTACACAGGAAACAAGAAAAACCAGAAGCCTGTCTATGGATACAGACAGCTAATTGTCCTGTAAAGAATAAACTTGTATGTAAGCAGGAACACAAATTGGCATGGACTAAATGGTGCCGGTGTGGATGAAGCTATCGGTTTTAACACACCAAATCAAATAGACAGTTTCTGAACAAATAAAGGAGAAACTGCATTGCAAAAAAAAAAAGCACCTTTGCAAAATTGCAAAGATTCATGCATGTGCTGACAGACAGAAACAGACAATTTTGGGGGGGTCATACCTAATCTTTGGGCTGTTGACGTCTTCTCATAGACTTGTGTGAGTAGGCATGACTTCCCCTCCAATGTCAGTCACAGGTGAACGTGGGGGAACAGGGAGGAAGGAAGGGGGAGTGAATCCCACAAAAACATCTCCAGTTGGAGAGTAATGGTTTCTGGGAAACGGTAGAGGCCACATAGTTGTTTCTGAATAGCAATCACCCATTTCCAAGAACTTTTGATAGCCTTAGTGAAGACACTCTCAAAGGCTTCTCTAAACACAAAAATGCCTTTTTTCTATATTCTGTTCATTTTTCTTTGTATTGGATGTTCTGGGAGAAATTGTCAAAAACCTTGCTGAGGCCCAGGTTAATGACACTTGCTCTTCTTTCTCTGCCCACAGAGCCAGACATTTAATAGTAGAAGGTATTCAGGCTGGTCAGGCACAGTTTGCAATCAGTAAATCCACGCTGGCTGTTCTCAATCACTTTTTTATTCCAGACATATAAAGAAAAAGAGATTTCTAGGAGGATTTGCTCCCTAAACTTCCCAGAGACTGAAATGCAGCTGACCAGCCTGAAGTTCTCTGGATCTTTTTTCCTTGCTGTTTTTTGAAGAGGAGCCTCACATTTGTGTGTTTAAGTCTTGGCAGTTCAAAACTGCTTATCTGGGACTGCCCAAACTCCCCTTTCACCTGCCCTCTTTATGTAATTATTTCGATGAGCTAGGACAGTACCAATAGCACACTGCAATCCACTACTCCCAAAGGAGTATTACATTATGGGAGGTAGAGGGACAGTGTAGGCACAGAATATCAGGTAACTTGTTTCCCAAAGAGCCCACATCTAAAGGACTGGTGATGCAGAAGGGCAGAGAGATAAAAAAATTGATGAAGTTGGTCCAGGACACTGAAGCTGGACCTGGGATGAGCATTCAGCAAAGATGTGTGCAAACCTGTAGCATACTCCAGTGCAGTTGTGGCTCCTTCACTGTCTCCAGTGAGATTTCTTCTCACTAAGAGAGGTGGCTATATGGGTCTGAGACTTCCGAGGCAAGTGCTGAAATCTGTGTGTGAGTATGTCAGCCCAGACCACAGTATGTCTAGCATGCAGACTTCTGTTAGAGAGATGCAGAGCTCATTCCTAAATGTTTGGTCCACTGAGCCTCTTTGCCAGCCTGCCCTTGTGGAGGCCTGCTGTGCTGCTTACTTAAGCCTAGAGATTGTTTTGCCCTGCTTACCAAAAGATCTGCTAGTCTCGGGAACTGATCTGGTTACCTGTCCCCTGCCACCAGCTGTGACAGTGGCCCAAAGCACATCTTCCTGCCTGCAGGTCCAGCAATGGGGAGAAGGGGTTTTACAGAGCAACAGTTTGGAGAGGGAAAGGATGCTTTTAAGTGTCTGCAGTTCAGAGTACAAACCAAAGTGCATATAATGTGACTAGAGCAAAGACAGACTTTAGCACTCGGGCACTCATAGCTTCAGGGTTTTGTCCTAGCACAGTGCTGTGAAACCTTTTAGCCTGGTGACTGGTAACTCTTGGAGGGAAGAGAGAGAGAATGACTTTGTCTTGTTGTCTATCACTTTCCAGAGAACGTACATCAGCTGAACATGCCAGCGTGGCATGTTTTGTCCCTAGTCGGGGTCTACCCTCTTGTGCTTGGAGGAGCTGGGCTGTAACTGAGCCATGGTTTCTTCCCAAACTCCCCCTCAGGCAGTGTAGTCGTAGTCTCCTTCCTCCCTGGTGTACATCTTGTGCCAACGAAGTGCAGTCAGCCACAACATGCCACCATAGTAATGGACAATGGGAAAAGCCTTCAACAATCTTGCTCTCAAACTACGCCGTGAGGCACTTACACATGTCTGAGCTCCAGGAGCAAGGAGAAAAGAATGTCCTGAAGAAAAAACAAACACAAATCTGCAATGATAAGATCAGAACTGGCACCTACATTTTTTTTTCTCCTTAAATGAATGCAGGTTCTGACTGTTATAGGTTAATTGTATAGGCTTGACATTAACTTTCAGGTAGTGTTACTTATTTGGACAGCCCATATACTGAAAATTGGAGTCAGGTTTATAAAAATACCTTCAACCAACAAATCCTGCAGTTAACTAAGAAACCTATAAAGAAGTATACTTCAAGAGTACTTGTATTATTGCATTTCTTTAAGTACCCTGGGTGTGTACTTTTCTTTTACACTTGTATATAAATCTTTCAATGTAAATTTTTTTCACATGCTGTTTGAGTCACTAACAGGACAAGCGGAGTTTAGAAGGCAATTTTCACCTCATACTAGCACTGCAAAGTGAGTTGTGCGCTCAGGATCATACAATGAAGGACAGGCTCCTTTCCTTGGCTTGTCTTCCCATTCCCTTTCACCTCACCCACCAGTGTAATTTTCCCCACCCCTGTTACTTAGCAGACCTGAACACAGAGCTGTCAGCAGCTGGTTGCAAGACTAATTCAGAATCATCTGGTTTGTGCAGCCAGTTTTCACTTTGTGAGACTGAGTTCACAGTTCCTTTGGTGTCTTCAGCGGTAACTAGAAGAAAAGGTTGGTAGAAATGCTAAACGAGTATTTTTAATGATTTGTGTTACAGTAGAGCAGAGGGGTCAGATTGGCTGTGGAGTCGCTGTGCTTGGTGCTGACAGTTTGTACAACATGACTGTCCCTTCTCCAAAGAGATTTCAGTGTAAAAAGTGACAGTGGAAGAAATAACCATTATACCAAATTCCCAATTGCTGTTCTAAAAAGGATTTATGTTTAAACATACAGTAATATGCATCCCATACAGTAATATGTGTCACATCATAGAAAAGGAAGTTACTTATCAACAGCTAGTGTTCTTTTTGGTTTATATTTCATGTGTGCATACATTTATATATTTCCTAGGTACTTGTATACTATGCTGTAAGGACACATATGCCGTAAAGACCTTAGCACTGAGGCTTTTTCGTTTCAGCAACTTCTGGGCTCACCTCCCCTTATGTCCCAGACAAAAAGGCATACACCACCCTCCACCCAATCTATTTTACATACTGTGGTTTCCGCTTACCTGCAGAAACCTGTTGATCAGAGACAGATGGTGGAGAATGAGTAATAAATGTGTATATGGACAATGCATCTCGAAGTACTCTAGTTATCAGTTGGTAACCTTTTCTTCCTTTCTTGAGGGACTATCTATGATTCGTTCATCCTGTAGGTACAACACTCCCTTTTTCATCCATCTGGAGAGGAGGAGTGCATCTCAGAGTCTTTAGTGAAAGGCATTTGCAAGAACTTTCTATCAAATATTAAGTCACATAGATGTAACTCTGAAATAGTGCACTACTGGCTAAGGTGAACTAAAAGTCTAGGTGTTTGTGCTACGCTTGTATGTGGTTGTGACCTTCTACAAGGAAGACACAGAAGTATCCTGACCTCTTCTGCAATGTGCCGTGATTGCTGATTCTAGATCCAGCTTGGTGATTTCATAGCAAGTGAGTCTATCTTGCAGTCTGACAGTCTGAATATAGAGATGAGTGTTAGCATGGACACAAACAGCCATCAAGATCCTCAAGTGGGTTTCTGTTGAGTGACCAAAGGACGGTGCTCTTCTAACATCCAGGGCCTGCAGTGATGCCCTGGCTCTGGATGTGCAAACCAGTGAACTGTCTGGCTCAGGTGCAACTTTTGGAACTTGAAGGGGATCCTCAAAGAAACCTTGTCTTGAAAGATGACTGTTAGAGAGATCTGCCATCAATATCTAGATTTTTCCCTACTTTCCTCGCTGGAGAGATAAATACCAGAAAAGCTGCTTCATGAAGAGAAAAAAAAAATTCAAGAGTGGCTAAGTTATCTCTGAAAGCTAGGAGCTCTCATTTTAATCCCACTTTACCACTATGCTTTGGGAAGACTTTGCTGGGAGTGAACCAATGTCATACACTTCAGTGATCAACACAGGGGCAGAGCTCACAAACTGCTCGTTGTCATACACTTCAGTGATTAGTCTTCCAACACAGGGGCAGAGCTCACAAACTGCTCGCTTTGTTATGGTGTCATCCATTGCAATCTGATAACGGGAGTCTAGGGGCTTGTCTCTACCCACATCTGATCAGTTAGAAATTGCGGGTTCTTGATCATCCATTGCAATCTGATAACGAGAGTCTAGGGGCTTGTCTCTACCCATATCTGATCAGTTAGAAATTGCGGGTTCTTGAGTTAAATCTATATGTCAGGCAATGTCCTGCAAAGAATTCCTCTGTCCACTCTTAGTGCAACAGGATGCCTGTAGAGCCAAGGTTCATACTAGGACTAACAGGAATAAAAAGAATGCCAGCCTCATCTTACATAAAATGCCTGAGACACAGATTCTACTACACACTGTAACACTATTTCTGTGTTGCCAGTCATTTAATGAAATGTCCAAAACTTGAACGCATGCAGTGGAGTGGCTGGTTTCACACCTTGACTGTAACACATACATCATAAGGAAGTGGTGCAGCTTTTTAACTCAAAACCAAACAGGATTTTCTTAACAATGAAATACAGTATTATTTCTAAAGCTTCTCTATTTCTGTTCACCTACTGCATAGTAAGAATTTCTGCCTACAGCTCTCCCCAACTTACATTCCTGTTGCAGAAATAAACAAACAGGATACATATCCTCATCTTGTTTAATCACTTACATTTATTTGGCTTTTAAGCTTTCTTCAGGGAAATAGAAAGTTTTCGAAGTGTTTGAAATTTCAACATACCAGTTCTTCACCTTTTGTAGTACCAATTGCTCTGCTGCCCTCATTCACTTGAAAGCTATCCGCGGCAGAAGTGGACAGATTGCTAGCCTCTGAGTAGTGGTATTCAGGAATTCTTTTGGGTAAGTACTTTGAGCCGGACAGCTAACCGTTCAGTTTCTCTGTTAATAAAATCAGGGAACTGAAGCTTATAGGAACCCTTGGGGCCATTGCATTATGAACTGTAGCCAAATTATGTTTGTAAAACGGACTGAAAATCTGAAATGGCAGGTGCTATAGAGATGCAAACTTCAAGGTTGTGTTTCACAGTCCTTAGGCATTGGACTCAAATGACTGCCAATGCCAGCACTGACTTGGAGGACTTGGAGTTTGCTCTGCTAATTGTTAATATTTTTAATGATTTTAATATTGTTTTATTTGCCAGTGATCATAGATACTCTTGTTACCCTGTGCAGTCTACACTTGCAATGTTTTCCTGACTCAGCTCTGTGTTGTCAAACTGTAATCCAGCAGTACCTGCTTGATTGCGAACATGTGCTTATGGCCTTTCCTCCGTGCTCAAACACTCCGGTGCCTTGCTAAGCTGTGATCCTCGCTATCAGCAATGCGTTGCCATGCTGGTTATCCAGATCCCTGAAGTGGCTATGGCATTATCAGTAACTGGTATGACTTTTCAAAGTCACGGCAATAACAGTGAGCACAGGGCATTCAGTATTTCTGCTAAACTGCCAATGTTTCAAAAAGCAGCAAAATGCTTAAATACTTTGGGAATTCAAGAGGAGGTCTGTTGCCATAACTACATTGAAATACACAATCTGAAGAAAAGTTTCAGGTATTGTGTTAGATGTTTTGTTTGCACTTTCTCAGGCTTATTTCCTTTGCAGGGCTCATATAGGAATTTGAAGAATTTTTTGGAAAGAATGGATGCTTTAGAGAAGGATCATTAGCTAAATTTGCTTAGCATAAGATCCCTTGTTTCTGGGAATATCCTTGCTAGATAAAGATGCCAGCTTATTATATGTGTATCTTGAAAGCCATGGACAGGTAAGGCTGGTGGAGGAGAAGGTCACCAAAGTCAGAAGGTAGGCTAGAAATCTATTAAATGAATATCCTTCTGGAGAGCAAATCAGACCAAATTAAAGAAAGTGAGGAAAGAAAAGATCATTCTGAAGAACTGAGACACAAAGAGATAATAGCAGGGGACAAATCTTAGTCATTGATCTCCCAGAGTCTAGGCTGGAGTCTACAGAGGAAGACAGTAACAAAGAAACAGAGCCTTCCATTATATTCAATCTTGAAACTGAACAAAAGAGGATTATGGATCCCATCCTACTCCCATTAATTCTGGCAGGCCCCAGAAGAGTAACTGGCATTCCAGCTAAGCCCTTGCTGTTGCCATAACTGACTTACAAAACGGTTCCTCACAAATAATGTTGGAACAGGCATGGATAACTGAAACCTATCTGCCTTTGTCTTGCAGTTATATTAACCTAGAAAGGAGCTCGATAGCTTTGAGTTGCCCCAGAGCAACATCACAGGCAAATCAAAAGTCATTCCTTAAGCTAAATCGTCCTTCACAAACTTATGCAGAGCACTAACATATCGGCTATCCTGGCTGGGATGGTAGTAAGCCAAGGCTGTTTAAGCTATCTGTACCCTATTCATAAACGTCGCCGACTTCTTGTTCCCACACCTGTGTTGCACAGGGTCATTTTTTGTGTAGCTCTGGAGTACAAAAAGGGATTGTGCTGCCATGCCAGGTACATTGAGCGGTCATTACAGGTAATTAATTTTTTTCAAAATCCACAAAGCTTGGGACTGTTATTTCATAGGGAGTAAAAAAAAGCAGCTGGAAGCATTCAATAATCCACATACTTATGGAGCTGACTGTCACTAATTCTAGTAATTGGCATTGACATCTGTTGTGGTGCCAAGGATAGGCAGAGGGGTGGGAGAATCATATTGTATATTTATATAGATGTTGTGTACACCTTCAGGGTAATGCATGTTAAAATGCATATAATATTTTTATTTGTATAATTGTATGAATTGCTTAGCTTATTTTTTTATATGCTCAATCCTTTGAAGACGTTCATTATGTTGTCATTTACCTGATCTATGCCTTCATTTACTTACTCTATTTAAGGAGGAAAGGGCACAGACTTGCCCTGAGACAACTCTATCTATATGAGGGCTACCTGTCTAGAAAAAAAGGCTGTAGCTGTCTTGTTGCTAGTGAGCAAAAATAATAATTCTTTGTGAAAGAAAATTTAAAGTAATAGCCTGTGTGTTTGTCTACAGGCTGGACTAGTAAGAAATACAGTGTCAGTCACTCTACCTGAGTGTTTAGCAGGGAGCAGCTCCATTACTCTTGTGCTCTTTGTGCAGGGGGATCCAACCCAGACTGTAAGAACTCAGCTGAATTCAAAGGGTGTTCAAATAGGGAATAGTTAACTGCTACACACAGTTGGTATGGTGATATACTGTGAATTCTTGGAAAGAAATGGCTTATTTAACACTGCAACTAATTAACGTTCAGAATTTAGTCCTCAGCCAAAAGAGATCCTCACATACCCTTAGCATGAGTATGTTTTATTCATGATGGTCTCATCTTCTGATTCTGGCCCTGAAATCTTTTAGATCTTGCACATGTCAGTAAGACAACGGAAAAGGCATGACTGGAGCCTTTCCCTGCAAAAATCAGAGAAAAGTTTCCACAAATGTCTTCTCTGAACAAAAAGAGATAACACATTCTCACCAATGACATCTATGCTTCTAAAGAAAAGTAGGCCAGGGAGAGAGTTGACTCGCTAAACCTCCGATCTTTCACATTACTTAACTGTTAGCTCACTCCCTGGTTCTCTCCAGGACAAACCTGCTTTAGAGGAATGAGCTTTAAGCAGTGTCATTTTGAGCCAGCTGTTGTCTCTGGCCTTGGGGTCCAGGAGCAGTCCATAGCTTCTATTTAGCGATACTTGTGTCGATGGTGTTCTTTCGGCACCTCCTTTCCTCTTTCACTTCCCAATTCTAGAAAAACAGACTCCTCCTCTGTAAAACCTTGACCTTGTGCCTTCTGTGCAGCCACTTGAAGGTAATGACAACTCTTTAGGAGAAAAGTGATGGAAGCCTGGAATCCTGATCCTGGCTGCGGTGGTATTCTCTGCATTGCTTTGTAGCAGAGTTAATGCTTTCTAATGAAAGGTGTGTAGGTACAAAAAAGGGTAACCTAAGATGGAGTAAGGTTTTCTTGCAGAGTTATTACCTAAATTAAGTAAAAGAAAATCATCAACATAGAGGAGACCCTGGCAAAAAACTGCGCAATTGAAAGGTCTTTAACTTTTTTTTGCTGACTTGAGAACAGAACTGTTGAAAAAATCTGTTTATGTGAAAAGAAACTCCCCCTGAGAAGTACACTGATTTCACTGAAATTACCAGGGAGAAGTTATCACAACACTTCTTTCTAAAATACTGTCAAATACATTTTATTTTGCCTTTCCAATTTTGCATTTTAGATAATATTGCAATTTAATACAGTTGAGAAATCAAAGTGTTTAAACTCAGATAAGAGCCAAAGCCAGGCCATTCAGCCTTAATGCAATCAAAAGTTCCCTTAAGACTGAAAATTTTTTTTTCAGAACATTTTGTTTCACAAGTTCTCTGAAGAGTGGTGACATTTTCAGTCCTGAGTCAGTATAAGGTAAAAGTTCAAAGTCTTGAAACAACACAGTCATTCCTGTGGCTCTCATGCCTGCTGTTACTTTTGGAAATGCTGAGCCCAAAGAATTTTCAAAATTGTGTGGATGACTTCTATGGACTAAGGCTGGTGAGAGGAGAAAGTGAGTTATAAAACATCTTTCTTAAAAACATCATGAAACGCTACCTGTAGCAAAAAGAAAGGTGCTTATTGAAAGAGTTCTTTATTCCAATATGTGGTGGACGAAATAAAAGAACTGATCACCAGGGTAGATACAGAGTATCAGAGTTCTGGTTTTGGACTATGTTGGTGGAGCAGAAATGTTTCTGCATGGTTGCTGGTTTTGCACCAAGGTTTGTTTCACAGAAGCCACTGAAGCTGCAACGTGACATGACAGCCCTGCCAACCTAATACCTGGCAGCAGCCAAGAAGGGCCATCCCACCCTCTTCTCTAGCCATGTGCCTTATGTGCCCAGCAGTTGTTTCAAATTCCATGATTCTGTGGCCTCCTGGAGAGTCAGTCCCACTGACAGATACTACTAAAATGGATCCTTCAAAAAAAAAAAAAGAAAAATTGTTGAAAAGAGCTTTCCAATAGATCGACTAACTTGGTCAACTCCTTCTTGTGGCTGCATTATTCAGTCAATGCAACACCAGCCAGCAGGGAAGCATACAGCCCCTTTCAGCAGCAGTTTCAGCTTTGCTATAGCATCAAACCACACGTTGAATGTAAGAAATCTCCTCTCTGTTTGTTAATCTTAGCACCGTAAGCCAACCGAATGGTAAACCACAAGCTTAGGAGGTATACGTGTTCATACGTGGAAGTAGTAGTCCCAGCAGCTATCTTTTCTTCAAAGAATACCAATTTAAGTAGCCTGTATAAAGAAAGTAAATATTCATTTTGCAGATAGAGGGTGGGACCGTATGTTTGGGATTTCAAAAGATGGTTGTAGCAGACCTGGAAAATGAGCTAATTTCACAGAGACCCAGTTTGATATTTCAATCAAGAGGCTCTTCTGAAGTTCTCCATGACACCTATGTCTCTGCATCTGTAAAAGGTTTGACATGCTACAGTTACAAGTGTTACGCTACACAATGTAGATCATCTTCTACATATGGTAAACATCTCAGTGATGCTAGGAAGTCTTATTTTGGAGAAAAAAAAGAAAAGATTTCAGAATTAGGAGAATAAAATGTGAAGAGGGAAAAAGAGCCATTGGAGCGATGGGTGTCAGTAGCCACATTGACAGCAGCCTGATCTCTCTGTCTACCATCATATCTCTGTGAGAAAGGCATTAGATCCCATGCAGCAAGCCTCCAAGACAGGAGTATCTTCCTTGGGAATCACTGTTTTAGTTTTGGATGCCTGCTCTATGTAATGAATTTACATTATTGTTGGCAATAATTCCTGGCTGAGTGCTGTCTTTTGAATTCTACCCTGGAATGCACAGCTAATTTCTCAGTTTTCATCTCTAGCCTATAATTAACATGGATATTTGTTCTCTGGCAGTGGGCTATTTGAATGTGTTTCTGAAGCACATGCTGTGTCAGTGATGCTACTTGTTGAAGAATTGGACTTTCCTGTCTGCAGTAATTTTCTCTTCTTCCTTTTCCTGTCCAAGCTTAAGGGGACTGCATGGCTTTATGCAGTGCTGTGTTAGAAATTCCCTGATATAGCTGTAACCAAACTGGTGCATCTGCGCAGCACAGAAGAAAGTCAGGAAAAATCCCTAACGAAGTCACAGAAGCAGCATAGTCTCATTAGTATAGTGCTACCTCTTTTTTTCAGGACTAATTATCTGTAGTGGAATATCAAGATTACTAGGGCTTTTCTGATTCTGGTACTAGAGCCACCTTGGCTGGTCTTATCTTAGGGATCTCTCTGTAGAGAGATCTGTGGATCTACTTGGCGAGGTAGACGTATTCCCCGATGACGGTGTACTTTTGTTTTTGTGCCCTCTGCAAATGCAGAACATACCTCCCCTCTCCCAGAAGACACACCTCCTCTCCTGCACAGAAAGCTTCTCTCTAATTTTCGCTATTCCTATTTCTAGAGCAGAGCATTTTGACAAATCCATGAGATGCCTATTTGGAAGCTGCGGAGTTTCCAAGTTCGATTGAGAACTCTGGGTATTGGTTTGTTTCAGTTGTATCTCTGATTCTTTGTCTGTGCTCTTTGCTATTGTCCTGGTATTTTGTACTTGATTTCTCTTCCATTTGCTCTTTCCAGGATAATCCAATGCAAGACTGGGAAGGAAAAGTGGGTTTCATCTCATCAGGGCTCATTAAAGCACACTCATTACCTCTGCGGCTCTCTACTCAGCACCTGCCAACTTTAAACAGGAATAATTTCTAGGAAAACCATTTTCTTTCATTGCAGGCCTGGCACTTCTTGTTTGATAACACTTGGGTTTTTTTAAAGCCTCAAGCTCCCACAGAAACATAGGTCTTCAGCATTCCTAGTTCTTCATCCTAAATTTTCAATCACTATAATGCAGCAAAAAGTATCTCAACATGAACTTCAAAGTTCCCCAAATCTAGCAGGCAAATAGAGGAACCTCTTGCCCTTGTTTGTTTCCTTTTTTGTTACACTCATGATCTTGGCTTAAAAAAATAAATAATGATTTTTCTTAGCCTAGTGGGGCTGAGCTTTGGATAGTTAGGTATGGGGAGATGGAAGTTGAAGGAATTCAAGGCTCCTGTGAATTGTTTCACTGAATTAGGTTGGTGGTTTTTTTTGTGATTTTTGTGGTCAGGGAACCACAAATGTGTTAGGCACCTGGGAGTGTCCTTCCCCTTCCCTCTCTCCACATTGCATGCAATATACTGCTTTTTAGTGGGTCTTTCTCTTCACAAAGCATACCTTAGAATTGTCTCACCATCTATGGAATATGGACATGGGCAGTGCATAAAGCCCACCGTGATTCATTGTCAAGGAGTATTGACTGATCATTTCCGAAACAGTGGCATGGTTTATGTTCTAAGGGCTCATAAATGACTTTGTTTTCTGTAGTTCCTCCACACGTGAACAGGAGGACTGCAGGCACAGGCATGGCTTTAGTGACGTATAGGTCAGCCTTAGTGAATAGTATCTGGAAGTCCTGTGTAGCACAAAGGAAAAATTTCCTTCCTTCTTATCAACTGGATTGTTCAGGGGCCTGCCAGTTAGGACATTTTTATCTTAATCATGCTGTGAATAAAGAAATGCCCCCAGCCCTCAGTTTGTCCATGTATAAGAGAGGTCTTACAACACATAGCTCACATGGTGCGCTGAAGAGCAAGTAGCTTCTCAGAGTTATCTCAGACCTATGTGCACACTAGCTATAGTGGTGGAGCTACATGGTTCCATGAAATACACCCTGTGCACTGATTTCCTATTGGAGTGAGGGACAGGAATACTCCTGTACCTCCTTCAGATTGCTTTCGGATCGAGTGTAAAGAGGCAAGGGAGAAATCCAGCTTGTTTCAACCAGGTCTTCACTATGGATAATGTGGGAGCAGGGATCATGTTGGGACATGGTGTGCTCTTTAGGTTTCTGGCCAAGACAGCTTATACTCTTCAAATGCCTAGTGCTACTACCATCTAATTTCCTTATATCTGATTAACTTTTAATGCTCCTCAGCATTATTTTTCTCTGGAACACTTTAAAGCCTCATGGCCAGTAAATTTTGAGTGCATATTAAACCATACACTTTCAATGTTTTTGGACTTTTGTGACCAGTAGAAAATACATATCTCATCTGTGCTATTTGGAATGACACTGAATTAGAAATGCATGAATCAGTTGCAAATAGGAGAGTTGTTGAAGGAAAAAAAACCCAAACAAAACCAACCAACAAAAAACCCAACAAAAACCACCAAACAAAACCAAAAAACCCCACTACATTCTTTTTGACACTGAAATTACAAAATGAGAAGGCAGTTCCTCTGGAAGCAGTTTTGGACAAGGAACAACCTCACTTCCATTCATAGTGAGAAATCAAACATAAAATAAAAGCCTAAGAGACAGTCCTGGGTTAATGTATAATAGGCTGATATTGGAATGAAACCAGTGATTTCCACTGAATAACGCAGCTTTACATTGTTCGAGTGGGCTGAACTTTCTGAAATGAGGTTCTCGCATGAAGTAATTGAAGAGAAAATTCAGTGCTAGGGCACTTCATACACAAGTGTAGTTGTAAATGATACAGAATGTTAGCTGGAAATGTCACTGACCCACAGCTAGTATTAAAAAAATTATAATAATCTATCCCTCCAGCAAAAACCTCTTGAGTGACTGTAGAAGGCAAGAGGGTTTCAATGTCTGAAATCCATATTGTGGCCGCACTTTGACAGCGCAGGAACATCCTGCTTCTAACTCAGGCTGTTTCATTTACAGGCGTTACTGTATGGGAACAAATTGATTACAGAGCTCCTTTTCTGTTCTTCTGAGAAGATGGTGGAACAGATTTTGATTTTTAACAATGACAGTTATGTGGCCTCACAGACTTTCTTATACATGTGGGAAGTACAGTTCCTACCTAAAACACCCTTTTTCTTTCATTCCCAGCACCCACAGAGCAATACACATCCTCACTGACCGTACTGATATGCTTTTGGCAGTTCTTGCATATGTTAGTTTGGTACTACAACACAATAAAAGAAGTTAAAAGCAGTGTTATCCTCTTCCCCTGAATTGTGATTTCCCCAAGAAATTCCATCTTTGACTAATAAATGAACAAGTGAGAATCTGGAAGTGTTTGGCAATGGCTGGCAGAAGGGAGCGTTAGAGAACTGAGTACCTCAAGATAGGTTGTTTATCTTTCAGCTGTGAACTAACTAGCATTTCTCCCCAATATTTGCTGCTTGTGATTCAAGTTGGCTGAGGGGCTTAGATGCCCACAAGAGTTTTGTGTTTCTCCCTATTGTATTCTTTGACTTAATAAAAGATACTGCCTGTGCCAATTCAGCTGCCCTCTACTTCTTTTAGCTTCAGACTTTTCATTTTTGAGAAGCTAAGGCCTGGGTAAACATAGGCTTTTAACGACATATCATTAAACAGATGGAAATTAATATCTTAAGGTTTTTTTTTGCAATGTAAAGTCCAGAGTCTCTGAGCATCCCAAAGGAATGCCAAGGTTTTAACAAGTGAACTGTATGGCATTTCAATCTTGTTATTTCCTTGTGTATCTTCACCTCCTACTTCCAGGTGTAACCTGAGTTTCCTCACAAGCTTTGAAAGACACATGTAATAAGTAGGTGGTCAGACAAGTCTTGAGATTATAGGTCGGTGAGAGGAGTCAAAAGGCATTTAAAAATTTCTAGAAGGGTCACCAGTTTCATACTGGGAACTCTTGTATCTCTAAGGCATATGGTAAAACTTGTTCTGCATTTGCCCAAAAGCAAATTTTATGGTAAAATATAAGGCAAGCTGAATTACAAGCTAGTTTGCTTTTGGGGCATAAATTGTCACAGGTGTAAAAAGAGAAACTGTGGAATCAAAGCTGCCTAACAGAGAGGCTTACCTGGTCAGCTCTGGCGAGAGGCTGAAATGAAACAACCAGCCACCCTGCTGTACCTATTCCCCAGAAAAAAAAGAGAAGTTTATTTTTTTTATTTTAAGTTAATATGTCATTTGCTGTATGTTAGTAAAAATGGGCTTATACTACCAAATCTGAACTTGGTTTCTTCTTTTGGTTCACACAGGACTTCTTTCATACAAATTAAGTGTCATTGTACACTAAAACCCAGTGATACTACTTCTACGTAGTTAAAAACCTGACTTAATAGACTTTGCAGCTAATTTTCTCTGGCTGTCATTTCCTAGAAGATGATCCTGGTTAAGAAAGGTAGGGAGTGGCACGTCCTGCCCCTTCCTTGATAGGGACAGAAAGATCTAGTCTGCAAGAGCATTGATGCGTGTACATTTTTCACAGATGAATAGGACCTGCAGAGGTCAGGGGAGGGGATTAGGTCCAAACACAACCCTCCTGTGTGGAGTGGACCATCATAAGTGCCCAAGCTATGAGCTAAAGACTGGTGTTAGGCTCATGGGAGTCCAAGAGAGAGAGGAGCCTGAAGACACTGGCCTCCTAAGTAAAAGGAAGGTGGGATTTCCAATGATTTCTGCAAGAGGAAATAGCTCGTATGCATTCTTTAAGCATTTCAGTTAAAGCTATAAACAAGTGATTGCTAAGAGAACATCTGGCTTCGTCAGGAGTTTCTACATCAAACAAGGCACAAAGCTGAAATCTGCTGCCTCACACCAGGAACAACAATACCCTTTCTTGGGTTCAGTTCAAGGACTATTTGCTTTCATCTTACTTCCCTGTCAAATTAAAACCAAAACAAAACCAATTTTAGAAAACACAAATGCTGGAGCAAAATCTAGAATTTATGTAGTTATAGATATGCCAGGTCAAGACTATATAAAAAACTTGTCTATCTATAAAAAACTTGAAAAAAGTTCAGATAAATTATGGTCTTCCTTCTTCAGGGCTTACTCTGCTCCACCCCACCCCACCCCACCCCACCCCACTCCAGACAAGGAGTGCAAATTCCTGGTGTGCTGCAGAGTAAGAGGGAGCCCTTTCCCTTTGCAAAGGACCACAAGTACTTTGTTTAGCAGCATTTCTCTGTACACAGTGGGGCTGAGAATGATTTAATGAAGGCTCTTATCAGCATAAACCTCAGGCAGGAAAGGGTATTAAAAGTATGACATAATGTAAATATTTAAGTCATTAATGAGCCCATAGGCACACAGACGTCTGGGGGTTTTGTACTGATTTGTCACTCAAGAGAAGTACGTACCTTTGGGGTATCATTGGGGTAAAGTTGTGACCCAAAGGAGGCAACCAGCAGTGACTGTCCGTATCAACTGCCTACAGTTAGGAGGAGCTTACGTGTTAAAGAAAATGTGAATAAACTCAGCTAAGAATGAGAGGCCTGGTTATCCAGTATTTTACACCTAGTTCAAAGAGGTGAAGTAGCAGAGATTTACAACCATTCTGGCCTCTTTACAGAACTGGAGAACCAAAGGCTGATGTCTGTTTGGTGCTTTTCTAGCAATTTGCCGTTCTAATGCAACAAAAATACAAGTTAAAACTGAATACTTAAACACTTACTCTTAAATAATTAAAAAGACAGGGAAATGTGGAGGAAAAAAGTTGTATCTCCTGATTAGGGCAAGATTTTTGGACTCAAGGCTCCTCAGTTCTGTATCTTAGTCATGCACTGCCCAGGCTCAAGGCTGTTAAAATATTCTGCTTATTGAATATCCTGAACAAAAAGATGTTCAGGTGTGATGCACTGCTCACTGAATTCTGTCTGTCTTTCCTTTTGACTCACCAGCCTTTGGATCACATTCGGACTTTGTTCCACTAAAGAAAAACAAACATACTTCAACAGAAAACTTTAGAATTTATTATAGCACAGGTCAGGTGCGAGAATTTCATTACATTGGCTGTGATCCCACTTGTGTGAGGGATTAGTTGAGGCTGAGATATAAAAACGCAGCCTCACCCCTGTTTAAACTACTGAAGTCTTCAATTCAAAATTTCAGTTTCACAAATGGACAGAGTACTGCAAGGAGGTGAAGGCTCAACATGGGGACTTGGAATTACCTTTGGCATTTCATTTTATCTTTTTTTTTGTGTAAGTTAAAATCTATTTGATTGTTTACTATTGCTATATATTTAAAGGATGTCCTTGAGATACATTTGAAACCATAATTGGGGTGGGGGGGTCAGGGGGTTGATAGGACTGGATGGCTAAAAATCAATATTAAGTGCAATAACATGCAATATTTACTGTAATTTTTTTTTAAGTTTTCTCGCGAATGTAGTATTTCAGCAGGTATTTTAGTAGGGACATAAAGCTGTAAGTAGATAAAAGAATGAAAGAATGAGAGCAAAGTATTTGGAAAAAAACCTCAAAGTATTCGGAAAGATGAAACACGCAGTCTCTGACCAGATTTTATGACTATTTTTAGGCTTAAGCTTAGTTATGAGTTCAATGAATGATCTATTTTGCCAATTTTTCTCCCCTGAGAGACTCTTTAGGAAAAGGCTCGTAAGAAAGCATGGACTAGGTTGTATTAATTATGCTGTGTTTTCACTGTACTGCAAGGGGTTTTTTGAAATAATATATAGAAATTCAGAGAGCTGCATTATTTTATTCTTACTGTTTAGTTTCATGTCATTCAATGCAGATAAGTTTCTTGAGTGATCAGTACTTGCTGTTTTAATAAGCCAAGGGATAAAAGCACAGGGTGTTACAATTCAAGCTGTATTGGGATGCAGAAAACGTGTCAGTCTGTAGCAGGAATTTTGCAAAATGCGTGTTGTTATGTTACAAGCTTTTATGTATACATCAAATGATAGGAAAATACCACTTTGGTTTTAGAGGTAAGTAGAGTCAAAAGAAGTTAATTAATAGGCTTCTTGAGAATTTGATAGAGCTACTCAAGTATAGCATTATACCCTCTCTGAGAATCCTTTAAGTTTTATACAGCCAAAACCAAAGACCCGGGATAATAACTAAGTGTTGATAAGGAGTAATATTAACATGAGATGGAAGATTATGTCTGTATTTTTAGTAGGAACAAAACCACTCCTCAAAATCAAGGATAAATTACTTGAGCAAGTAGATGAAATAAGCCTGAACTAGCCTGAGTATTTAATCACAATGGAAAAAGGATTTGATTTTCCCTTTAAAGACATTTTGAGAGTGTTAGAAATGCTGTCATCTTAATACTTGCGAACTAAAGTAGTTACAATTTATTCATAGTTAGAGATACAGGTAAACACAGGAAAGAAATTAATTTTTCTCCCAGAATCATTATGGTTTAGGATATCAACATAAAGATAGGCACAGAAAAAGCTTTCTAACCCTGCCTGACAGCCAGTAAATAAGAAAGACATGATAGCCTTGCAAAATAAAGAAATGGTAGTAATAAAATATACACAAACAGTGGAGGAAAATATTAGGCTGAAAAATTGCATTCTATTAATTATTAATTTTCCTTGTTAATTTTCTAGACATTTCAGTTTAAAGAGATCATAGAATCATAGAATTATTTAGTTTGGAAAAGATCTTTAAGGTCATTGAGACCAACCGTAAACCTAACACTGCCCAGTCCACCACTAAAACATGTCCCAAAGTGCACAAGAAATCATACACAGAGGAAGAAAAGAACATAAAAAGCTGAAGACTATGAGGACTAGTAACAGCAAAGCATATAATAAGGTAATTCAAATCTCTAAAATGACACAGAAAAAACTCATCAGGAAATCAGTAAGGTAAACAGCTCCTTAAATGTATGCAAATGAAAAGGAAATAGCATAGAAATCTCATAGCAGTTAAGGAATAGCACAGAAAGTAGGTAACTGAAATTCAGGAAGGAAGGAAAAAAACCTGAAGATGAGAAAGAAAAAAGAAATCTTAACACAAGAAAAAAATTATACTCGGTAGAGTATTAAAGTACTTCATATAATTACAGGCCAAACGTTCACAAGCCATATTTCTAAAATGGTAACAGGTACAGAGAATGTGATGGCCTTGATAGAAGGAACAAGCATATGGACTACCACCGCTCAGAACCACCCAACAGAACCTGTGAGCAGAGACAGCACAACTGGCCCGGCTGCACACAGCTCAAATACCATTACGGCCAAGCACAACACCCTTGCCTTCCCTGCCACATCGTTGGCGACTGCCTCCGCGATGAGGGTGGCGGGCACAGAAGGGGAAACGGAGACTGTGCCCACAATGCTAACTTCAGAACAGAGCTCAATCCGGGTGTCTGCCGGGAGTGAGGTGATGAGCCCTGCCTTCCCAACAAGAAGTCCTGATGCCACTGCAACAGGCGCGGGCACAGCAAGTGGCAGTGTATCCTCCCTGTCTCTCAGGCCCAGCTTGGC
>NW_009611224.1:0-507 GCF_000690535.1 Cariama cristata
AGTTTGCTTTTATTGTGGAGGGAAAGGGCGTGTTAAGAGGGATTTTGGATAAGCTCTGGAACAAATTTTGAAGGGATATGAAGTGGGTAAAGGAGTCACGATGGTTCAGTATGTAGATGATCTGCTATTAGCTGGAAAAAGTGAAGAGAAGGTGAGGGAAGAGAGTATTAAGTTACTGAATTTCCTGAGTTTACAAGGACTTAAAGTATCAAAATCAAAGTTACAATTTGTCGAAGAGGAGGTAAAATATTTAGGACATCGATTAACTAGAGGAACTAAAAGATTAGATCCTGAAAGGGTACATGCTATCTTGTCACTACAAGCCCCGAAAACTAAAAGGCAAATCAGGCAATTATTAGGCCTCTTTGGATATTGTAGACAATGGATTGAGAACTACAGCAAAAAGGCAAAAGTCCTTTATGCCAAATTGACTAAGGATGGGTTGCTAAAATGAAAGGAGAGTGATGACAAGCAGTTGGAGGTTTTAAAGGCTGATCTAGTAAATGC
>NW_009611225.1:0-6775 GCF_000690535.1 Cariama cristata
CGCTGGGGTTTTTTCTTCCCAGGTTTCACTGTCCAGTCCAAAATATACCCCTGAAAGAATGATAACTTTCCCAGTTGTGTGGTTCACAAAAATGTTTGCATTGGTATTTTTGCACAAATACTAGTTTGCATTAAATTTTGTTTTCCAGGAGTTCTTGCCTTTGAGTTTGTACTTTAATCAGTTACCCCAGTTCCTGGTGCCAAGCAAAATTCATCTCCCCTAACAGTCTAGCCTATTAGGTTAAAACTATTCAGAATGATACAACCATTAATCAGATTTGCCCCTACTCTCACTTGCCCCCCACCCCAAAAAAAAGTCCCAGACCACCCAGAGTTTCATTCACGTTACTTACAGGTAACAGTTCCCGGCTCATGGTGTCCCCTGTGTCGTGTCCCAGTGCCATCAGGGACTGCTGCGTGGCACAAGCCAAAATGCGCCCGTGAGAGCGCTGACGCTGCCGGCCTTTGCCTGAGCCTTGACCCCGCTTAGTTTGTGGGTATAGACACAGCGGCTGAGCCTTGTCGTGAGTCATCTTCAGGAAAGTTGCCAGCCATGTATTGTGCAAACAGTAATGCTGAATTTAATCAGTGAAGTACCTCAGTAGCTTATCTCAAGAGAGTGATGAACATGTACGGTCTATATAGCTCATGTATGATAACAAAAGAGATATATGTACAGCCCACTTCCACCCAAAGCACTTGCTGGGGTTCCCCAACAGCGCCATGAAACTCTTAACCTGGGCAGAGTTTTGGATGCTACTCGACCTCCAAACCAGAAATTTTCTTTACATCTTGCTTCTGTAAATGTTTACGGTGTTATTCTGTTGGTGTCCATGGAGGTGTTCCGGCACGCAGTTAGGTGAGAGAGCAGAATCAGCCCTCTGGAGTTCTAAATTTTTTAGCTTTATGTTCAGAATTCACCAGAGTTATACAATTCAAAATAGTAGTTAGCATTTGCAAGCGTGAAAAGTGTTAGGTAAAGTATCTCAGTGTGTATCAGATACTGTTTCATTTTATTCAAGTCATGGATTAACTGAAAATGACAGTGACGTGCTGTACATAATGTGGGTAGCCAGGATATCTAGGGAATAACATCTTTTTTTAAAATGTGCATTTTTTTCAGTTAATCAACCTAGAAGATGTGGATATACCTAATTTTTATTAGATCCCCTTCTCTCTAATTCTTTTTTTTCTGTTACTATATTTTTGTTTCTGGCAGGAGAGCTTCGATACACTTATGCCTTATATGTAGACAAATGTATATATGCAGAGAGAGAGTGTGTATAAAAGTGATCAATATTTAAGAAGGAGAAAAAAATATCTTTATCAGTTTTACCAATGGCATTCCCTCTTTCACAATGAAAAATCAGATAAGAGGTTTCCAAAGTAGCCCAGGGGTGTTGTGCACACAACTCCTGGAAGGCAATTCCTCCTGTAAGTTAAGGGGATTCTGTCAGCTGCTGGTCTTGCTTTTGCTTTTAAAGTTTGTAAACCAAGTCAGGTGGGTTGCCCAGTACTTTTGTGTGCTTGGAGTGAACGACATCAAATGTTTGTGTGTTGTTGGCTTTTTTGTCTCTACAGTTTGGTCCAAAATTTCATTGAGTAGGGAATGCGTAGGTCCATTAAACTATTGTTTCTAAAGGATTTAGTGATCTGTTTTCTAGTGAGTTATACAAACTGGTTTTTGTGGGTTTTGAAAATAAGAGACTGAAAAGCAATCTTTTGTTGAATTGAATTGTACTTTGTTGAATTTAAGTCATGAACTGTTTGTATACGTGTTAACTTTGAAGACTAACGATACTTTTTCTTTACAATGTGGAAGTGCTAAACTCAAAATTATTTAACAAAACTCAGTAAGTTACTAAAAAGACTGAAAGACTAAATACTAAAAAGTATAAATATACAAAACATATTTACCCAAATATTTAGATTAGCGTTCTGAGAAGCTGACAGCCCCCATGAACTGCACCGAGAATACAAGATGTATAACTAGCATATTCCAACCTCCAAATGCCTTTCATGTCAATGTGAGAGATACCATCAGGCACTCTGAAAGCACCAACCTATTTATAAAGATACCATCAAAAAACCTGCCTGATGCAGCTGACTTATGAATCAATTATCTGGACTTCACCAATGATATATCTGTTCTGAATTTTAGAGCCATATGTTTAGAGCAGCACCGTACACAGGTAGGCTATTCAGCATCCCAACAGGGTTCTTATCTTCATGTATAGGCCTGTCAAAAAGAGGGAGAAAAATATCCTAACTGCAGGACCTGTTTCCCGGAAACAGTTTGTTAAGGCAAAAAAAAAGTTTGTGGATATCAAGTTATATATAACTGGAGGTAGAAGGAAAAGATTAATTAGGAGCAGCATGTATGGGATTGGTGCTGACAGCAGGCAATAAATTTAATGTATTTGAAAACTATTGAAGATGGTCAGTCAGATTTGTATTTTTAAAAAAGTTTGTCTTAAGTGTTTGAATGACTTAACAGACAGACAATTTTTTTAGCACAGAATTTAAACTATTGTGGCAAAGCATAATTAATCCTACTTGCACACCAAAGCGAATAATTCTGCAGATATTTCTGTGGACATTAAGGCCTAATGAAGAATTTCACAAAGGCAACCATCTAAACTGTTACGTCTTGGCTCTTTTCAGTTCAGGCACCTTCATTTCCTTGGTCCCAAATCCTCTTTCCATTTCTAGATACATTTGTAAATTAAATGCCTTTATATTAGTGTGCTCATGCTCTGTTAGAGATTTGCTACTGCTTTGATAAAACTGTATTGAAAGGGTAGGTAAAGGGTGTTTGTGAAACTCTATATGTGCAGGACCTTATGCCAGTTGTTACTTCTTGCACTGTCCTTACAGCCGGAGGCTCCAAGGTGCAGCCATGTGAACAGCAAAGCACCTGGTCCTGGGCTGCCTGCAAAATAACGGGCAAGGCAGCTGAGGTTGGGAGTATGAAGTGGCATAGGTTGCTGAAGCAACTTGTCCAAGGTCATTCTCTCTCTGTTTCAGTTTAATTTGTTTACTTCTCTGAGGAGATTACGGTGTTGAGCTGCTGGACTCAGTATTTTCTGAGTTCTCGTGGGAAGTCTAAGTTGTTACACACTGGCAACTAGAAGTGACAAAGCTGGCACGTCGTACCAGCCCACAGGAGTCTGCTCATCTTCTTTCCTCTAAGAGTCATATCTGCACTTAATCAGTCAGAAAAATACCCTGCCGTGTTACATGACACGACTGGTGTTCTTCGCTGGTGAATAGATAGAATAACTCAGAAGAAAATAGTGAGACTGTGTGAATAGCTGGCAAGTGAACTTCTGAAAACATGACAAGTTTTAGATCGGAATTTCATATGTGACACTGAGCTGTATTTTTCTAGTTATTGGAGATAATGATTATCAAGTTGAGACAGATTTTCAGAGGACAGGTGTTTGGTACTTTGGCAAATCAAGCCTCCTGAAAGGTGTAGCAAACCATCTATCAGCCTGCTCCTCTTGCTTCCACTTTCCCTCCCCCAAAAAAGCGAACACATGGAAGTTGTATAACCAGCTTTCCAAAGATCTGAGTTACTAACTAGTTATAACTGGTGACTTTTTATGGGTTTTTTTATGATTGGTAACTGTATTTGGGATGGGAGAAGAAAAACTACGTGAAGAAAAGCTGTATCTAAATTTCTTTTGCTAGTACAGCAGATTGCTGCAGATTATAAAATGGACATGAGCTCACACTTGTAAGTATGAACATACTGATAATTTGAGGCAATTGATATTTGGCTATGGATTGGAATCTGTGGCTTGGGAAAACTTGTTCTTTCTCATTAACTAAGCGATGTTAGTTTCCTGGAAGCTGTATTCATTCAATACTGGTGATAATACTCTCCCTAATTCTGCAAAACAACCTAAAAAGCAAGATGCTACATGATCCTATCCATATAATCTAGTCATAGTTTCTGTTTCAATTACGTATAACTTTCTACAGGCAGAAACTTTAAGGATAACCTCTTGCTAAAGAAAAAACAACAACAACAAAAAAATTACTATAAATGTTCTCATCTAGTGACCTTATCAGCATATGGAATTCATCATGTATGTTGAAGTAAGATTCTTCCCTGTGGATGGAGATTGTCCACCACAAAATCTATGGAAATTGTGGCTATAAGTAAACTCCCAAAAGAGATCTGAAATGATCCCCAGGTCATGTCTTGAGTCTTTCTACATAGGGTTAATTCTAAATTTGTTAATAACTTGGAATCTATAAATGGTATGTATGCTGTATGAGACAGACCTTCTGCAAGGTGCTCTGTACCCAAGCTCCATCCAAAGTCAGGAGGAAGCTGCAAGGCCTTTAGAGAACCTCTGCATTCTGGCCATTTAAGCATTAACGGATTTGAGGAATTAAACAGCATCAAGCATAGCAAATATTGATCTCTCCTCAGAAAATATTTACCATCTCATTTATTGTTGTATGTCCCCTGCACTAGGATGATATGTTGACATTAGCCGCTATGATTTGCTAGGTGCACTAATGTTCTAAATTGACAAAGTCAGCTATTTACTTAAAGGCCCCTTGGTTTGATTTCTATATGCTTTGCTCATTGTAAAAGCATCTGTTCCATGTTAAAATGTCGCTTTGGTTTTAGGTATTTCTGGCTTTATAACATAATTTTGAGCCTCATTTATTTAATATTAACAACTTGCCAATTTTGTGAGTAATAATATTGCAAGTGTTCGCATACATGAAGCATGTTGTAAGCTTAACATTTCCAAGCTTTGTTTGAAGAAACATTTGAAGTAGCACACAAATTCTGCAAACTGAGAAACTGAGGCATACAGCTGTAAGGGATTCACTGTAGCAGCTTTTCACAGCAGCTAATCCCTTCCTTTCATAAAAGATTTAAAGCCTTAGTCACTTGAAAAGTAGAATGTTGGGCTTCCATGTAGTCAGGAGTTCTGAGACACTTACTTTCTATATAGAATCTGTGTTTCCTGATTGCCAGAACCTGGATCTACAGTCTAACTCCTAGTGTATATTTCCCACATCTCTTTGCCCATTGCTGGAGCTCCTAAGTATTTCTTCTGTAGAATAGTCAGAAAGCAGAAAAAATTCTTCTGGTCGTAACTCTTTGTTCTGCGAAAGCCATTCTGTGTTTGAAATTAGGATAAGCACTGAGTCCATCATTTAACATACTTATGTTGCATTTTCGCTCACCTTTGCCTACCCATCTGTGACACTCAGAGGAACCTGGAAGAAAGAATTAGGAAGAAGAGAAAGGGTTAGCTGACAGAACCTGATCAGGCCAATTACACTTTCCCTTGCTGTGATTTGAAATGAAATGTAGCACAAATGCCAGACCTATCCCACATTCTCAGGCTCTCCAGCTTTAAAAGCCTCTCACTTAAGCTCAGACTATAGAAACAGAACTGGTCAAGATGTCATTCATAAAATGCTTTATGCTTTGCTTCGTAAAGATTGGCTGATAAAGAGAAATGCGCAAGTCAAGGCTTAACACAAGTATTTACAATGAGGAAAATATTTAGACTTTTCTTATGTTTCTGTCCCAAAACCCTGAACAGAAAAGGGTTCTTCCCTTAAACCCCTCCCCAACTGCCTGGAAAATACCTGTTATCTTCTTTAAAAAAGAGCTTTGAAAAGAGTGTTGAAGTGATTCACTCAGAATCAAGCACAAGTTGGTACACAGTGTAATTATGGAGAGCACATGTTTTAATGGTGATAGTCTATTAAGTTTTATAATGTGAAATCAGTGACATTTGCAATAATTATTATTAATAGTCCAGTTTCTTACTAGTCATATTTAAATGGAGCTTTATGGCTTAACTAACTGAAGTAATCAGCTTCCAATGGTGTATTATATTAACCTAAATCATAGAACAGTTGGTTTTTAAGATGTGCGTTCAGCAGCTCGTTCTAACTACTTATTATGCTGTAAATAATCTAAAAATAACTCTCGACACTATTTACCCTGAATTACTCAGAGGTCGTGAAAGGAAAGTCCCACTGAAACCCAGCTATAGTTTTCCATAAAGTAGAAGGAAAGACTGTGGCTGTTTGTGACCCTTCATTGAACCTGAGGTTATGTGAGCTGATGCGCAGCACCTTGATGCCAGCCAAGAGGTTTTCAGTGATTCCATCACCTTGGGATCAAGTCTCTCACCACCTAAACCTTGCATAACACATTCTGTAGATGTTGTGCCACCACTGATTTCTTTAGTGCTGACATCTTTCCTGGGAAGACTGCTGCTAGTCATCTGAGAGAAAATAAACGAGATTCAAAGCAGCAAGAACAATGCAGGTGAATAGAGGCTTATAAAAAATGAGTACAGCAAAGGACAATTTGGAAGAGTCCTCTCAGAAACAAGTGGTGGGTGGAAGTGCCTGTCTGCATCGTAGTCATCCCTGCCGGGGACTTGAGAACTTTGTGTAGTTTTAAATTGTCTGAGAATCTTACAAAAGCTCTTTTGATGCAGCAAGGGCTGATATGCCTTAGGGAGGCACTGGGAACAGTTTTTATGAAAAGAAAGGTGACATTTTAAGAGCCTTTTTTTTTTCCTTTTTAAACTGTAATCATGCTTTTATCAAAGGCTTTCCTTAGAAACTGTTTTATTTCTTGATACCCACACAGACAGCATTAGCTGGTCTCTTTTAAATAGTTTAAATGTTAAATTCAAAGTAAAAAGTTTTCTAATCTTTGGGGGTTTTTGTTGTTGATGTTTGGGTTTTTAAGGACATACAACATCCAGAACTCT
>NW_009611225.1:6788-25454 GCF_000690535.1 Cariama cristata
ATTTCTGGATTTGATGTAAGCAGAGAATATCCATTCAAAGAGACAGATCAGAACCTTTTGTAATAATAAGTGAAATAATTCTTAAGAGGTAAGAAACTAATTGACTCTTCAAAGCCACTTTTCTCAAAGGAGTTAACATCCACGGGATGCTTGAGAACAGCTTATTTTTTTCTTCACTTTTACTAACCTGGCATCTCTTCTTTTTGACTTACTTTCCTGTGTGTTTAGCACCTATTTTCAGTGAATTAAAGATGAGCAATTCACAGAAGTAATGCATTTTCTGTTGGGCCATTACTGCTTATTTTCTCAGCATATTCTGTAGATCCATCTAAAGAATGGATCCTGTCATTGCAAGGTGTGCAAGGTGATCAGCATTTACCGACAACAGACAGTTAGTACTATAGTAAATATAGAGTGTAAAGGAGGTACTCAAAATATGTTTTTGTTGGTCTATATTTGAGTCTGTTAAATGGTGCTTTGTATTATAGGTAGTGGGTGAATGTCAAGATTTGCATTCATTATAGATATTGCATGCTACAATGCCTGTTAGTAGCTGTGTACCTGGCACATCTGTCAATTTTGTGACTTGACCTCTGGGTCTGCTACAAAAAATATACCGTATACCAAATGTAAGTGGAGTGGGACAACACTGTGTTTGGAAGACAAATGTCAGAGGCAAAGTGAAGGCAGAGTTATCCTATCACAATGGTTTTTTGAATGTCATGTAATAATTGATATTCTAGCTATTCTTATTTTTGTACTTTTTTAAAAATATTCATTTAGATAATTTTCATTTTAGCTTTCATTAAGAGTATACTGAAATTCTTTATAAATATCCTTGCAACAGGATGTTGCAAGAAAGAGGAAGAAGTTTGCAGCTGTCATATGATGAGACACATCTTCATGACTACTCTTAAGGACTTAATAGTGATTCTCAGTGTTGTCCAACCAGTCGGTCCACAGAAAGTATCCTTCTAGCTCACTGGCTTTCTTTTAGACAGGCAGAAATTTCCCACTAGCTCAGAGCTTAGAAGCTGTACTATCTCCACTGCAGCTCTGAGGGGTGAGCAAAGGAAGGATATATGTAACAGAATCCCATGGTTGGACAGGATAGCTGGAAGTCATCTAGTCCAATCCCTGCTCTAATCAAGGCTAACTTTAGAGTTAGATCAAGTTGCTCAGAGCATTTTACAGTCAGCTTTTGAACATCTCCAAGAACAGGGGTTCCACAACCTTTCTGGGAAACTCATTTCAATACTTAACCACTCTCATTGATAATTTATTTCCTTATATCCAGTTGGAATTTCCCTTACTGCCATTTGTATCTGTTGACTCATTTCGTTTTGCTGTGCACCTCTGACAAGAGACTCGTTCTGTCTTCTCTATAGCCCCCTAGTAGGTAGCTGAAATGGGCAATTAAATCCCACCTTAACCTCGTCTCCAGGCTAAATAAACCCACTTCCCTCAGCCTCTGCTCACACAGCATGTGCTCTAACCCCTTAACCATCTTCATAGCCCTGTGCTGAACTAACTCCAGCCTGTTTCTCTTGCACTGGAGGAACAAAAACTGCAGAGTCTTCCAGATGCAGCCACACCAGTGCCAAGCAGAGGGCAATCTGCTCTTTCTTTAATCTGCTGACCGTGTTCTTACTAACAGCCCCGGATGCAGCTGGCCTTCATAGTGACAAGAGCACGCTGCTGACTCATGTCCAACTTGTCCCCTAGGACTGCCAACTCCTTTTCTGCAGAGTTGCCCTCTCACCTGCTCAGTCCCCAGCCCATACTGTTGTATGGAGCATCCTAGATGTAGGACTCCACATTTGTTTTGCTGAACTTCATCAGGCTCCTCGTTAGCCCAGGCCTCCAGGTTGTCCCTGTCTCTTCCCAGGGGTCTCTCTGAACGGCAGCCTCACAGTGTCTCAACTGTTGCCCCACTTGGTGTCATTCACAAACTTGCTGGCTGTGGGTTCCCTCCTGTTGCAGCAGCTGTCAATGAAGATGCTACATAGTGTCAGTCCCAGTATCAGCCCCTGACAAATGCCTGTAGGAACCAGCCCCAGTTAGACTTTGAACCACTGAGCACTATCCTTTGAGCCTGACCATCCAACCAGTTTTCCACAGTCCATCTCTCCAATGTGCTTTTGACTGTGTCAAAAGTCTTGTGAAAGTCAAGGTAAATTACATCCACTGCTCTGCCCGCATCTGGATAGACACCAGTTTCATGATAGAAAGTGAACACATTGGTCAGGAACAATTTTTTCCTTGGAAAATGTGTTCTGGCTGTTCCTAGTCATGTTCTTATCCTTTATGTGTCTGGAAATGGCTTCTAGGGAGACTTACTGTATAATCTTCATAGGGACTGAGGTGAGGGTGGCCACCTCAGCCAGGTGTCCAGTCCGCATCTGGATAGACACCAGTTTCATGATAGAAAGTGAACACATTGGTCAGGAACAATTTTTTCCTTGGAAAATATGTTCTGGCTGTTCCTAGTCATGTTCTTATCCTTTATGTGTCTGGAAATGGCTTCTAGGGAGACTTACTGTATAATCTTCATAGGGACTGAGGTGAGGGTGGCCACCTCAGCCAGGTGTCCACCCCCAATGGTACAGATCTTGCTGAGGACAGCTGGGAGCTGGAGGAAGGAGGGTTGGGATCTTAAAAGAGAATCTTACAACTGCAGAGGCTTGACCATAGTGCAAGAAATATAAAAGCACATGCAGTTAGCTAAGCTGGATTCAAGTGTGTGGTTTCCTCATCAGTGAAGGAAATAGTTGAGATATACTCTAGATATGAAGTCAACTTTAGGTAGTCATTTCAAATTGAAAAAGAAATATTCTCCAGGTTTACCGTCCATCTGATTTCTTGCCTCACCTCTTTTCATGTACCTAGGGTGAAAATGGAAAATCTTGTGCATCAAGAATTGCAGGTTCAATTCCTAACTTGGCTTTCCTTGCTTACAGAAGTATCTGTATAAAATGAAGATCATTTTGTGACAGTGAAATGGGAGAAAGCTGAAAATTGTGATATTGGATAGTTAGAAAAATTGCCATCAACAACTGGTTATTTCAGTAGAACCTTTTTTTTTTTTTTACATTGCTAAAAGTATTATTGATTTCTGTTGTATTTTTTTTCTCCTTTTGGAAAGTATAAAGCCTTTAAATAATTTGAGTTTTCCCTTATTCCTCAGAATTGCAGCATATGACTGATAACTGCCTTTAGAACTCCTAATAGCTAAATTACAATTATTATGCAAAGACCTACAATAGACAGTTATATGGATTGTTAAATGACTTTGCCTTTTTTGCAAACCATAATCATTTTCCTTTATTAGCTGAAGGATTTCATAATTTAAGGAAGATGAGAACCTATAAGTCACACTTTCAAATAAGGAACATGGATATTGCAAACATTAAATTCTCCCATAAAAATGTTAAGGCATCATTAAACTAGGATCAGATTAATACAATTCAGTCAACTCTAGATAGATATCTCCTGTAATAGGCTGAAACAATACCTAGTGATATAGGATGTATAAGATTTTACTACAACCAATTTATAAACCTATAAAACATACAGGTATCACTCAAAGCCATCATTAATTTTGCATGCCTTGTATTAAATCAAGTGAGTTTGGTAAGGAAAAATATTCCCCTCCCTTACTGTATCTCCCTTTCTATTGTTAGCTGCTATCATATCATCTTACTTCTACCGTAAGTCAGATGAGAGATGCCTTCTGGTAGAGGTTGACCTGAGAATCTGTGCTTGATTTATCCATCTGTTTAGGTGTCTGAAAGATTTTTAAATGAATTTTCAGGGCATAATTTAGTTCTCACTTGTACCACTGAAAATCTGGAGTCATTCTGTGTTTGTTCCAGAATAACAGCAAGCAGAGTTTGACCCTCGTGTTTAGTCAAATTAAAATAAAGGCTTACATCTCTTCTACTCGACTGGGCAAAGGAAGGGAGATAGCTGGGGAAAAAGAGGGTTTCGACTAAAGACTCTGCACATGTTCCTTCCAAAGGTACAAGGTAGCTCTGTAGATCTGGAGAAATGGCAATTTCAGAAAAGCAGGGCAGAACCAATGAGACAAGTGCTTTATTTATCAGAGCACCTTCCCAATCCTTTTAGTGCATATCTGCTGTGAAGGGTACAGGTGAGACCGGACTGGACTGCTTCTAGCTCCTAACCCGCTCATTCAAATCTGGCTTAGATCAGCTTCCACGTGATTCTCAATAGGGGCCATGTGGAATATGTCTGTGTTACTTGGACAGTAATTTTGTCCCAGAGCATTGCCTAGTAAGCTATCAGTGACCAAAAAGATTTGGTGCAAAAACAATCCTTTCATTTGGGGTAATGGGAAGAAAATATAGGGGTTAATAGCAAGGGAGAGTGTTTCTGGCTATGGTGTCCTTTTATGAACTGCTCTTAGACCAGCATCTCTCTCTCTCCCATTCTGCATGTGGGCATACGTACTCTGTGGCCAAAGTGGAAATGCAGAGCTTCCAATACATGGTCTATGTTACCTATTTGTCCTGTGACTTGCGCCTGACAAGTGCTAGTAAACACTTTTAAAGTGTTGTATATATTACCCTACTTTGACCTCTGTTTGAGTATACGTGTATTTGAATATGCTAGCACGGATTTCCAAAAACAGAGCAGATTTATCACATGCATTTGTGTGTGCATATGGAAAGAGAAGAGAGAGGGAAATGTTTCTCCCATAGCCCCCACTTCCCCAGACACATATCAGAGCATTACGTTAAAAATAGATCAGGGCATGATAATAAGATGTACGATATCTGTTCTATGTATCAGTAATCAGTGTACATACCCTCTGCTACTAAATTAATTACAGTAAGATCTAGAGGCTGAAGCTGGCCTGAGAAGCAAACAACAGAAAGGAGAAAGAGTAACTTGCTAAGCTGAGCACCACTGGTGCTGTGGCTGTGTGCTGTGGCTCCTAGGAGACCTACAGCAGCAGTACAGACAAAAACTTTGGAGGCACTGTTTAATGGCTAGATGGGAAAAAATTATTTTAACTAGTTCTGTGAAGCCAGACTGGACCATTCAGGACAGGCAAACTTGTATATACTGGCCTTTTTTTAACATAGGATAAACTGCATATACCCTATATGCTTAAAGAGAGAAACACCTACATGTACAATAGTATTTGTTTGTAAATCTGTATTAATGATCAGAAATGCACGCAAACAGAAGGAGATTTCAAACATTGTAAAAGATGAGTACAGATTAGTTCCTTTGTAAAGCTTTTCTGTTTGTGTCTAAGATAAGTTATGTGATTTAGCTCAGTATTTGCAGTACTCCCTAAGGTCGGTATAGGACAGATCCCGGACTACCTCAGTCATTTATTGAACCATCTAATGCAATTGAATTCTGAGTGACAGCCAAAATTATATGTAGTTAGTAAAAAAACGTTGTTGTATTTAATCATATAATTGTGCATCCATTTAGATCAGCCCAGCATCTATAAGCACACTTATACACAAGTAGCTTTACCTATGTGACTCATCGTTTGTAGGAAAGCTCACTCAGACGGCATTATCATGCAGAGAATTTAAAGAATGAGGCCTAGCTATATGCCAGCAAGACACATTTTTAATAATCCAGTATTATAGAAGAGGATTGTGTTTAAGTTAGGTTTTTTGCATGCAACCATCTTTGTTGCAAAGTAGAAGATGCTACCCTGGTGATATCTCACATGGAAGAAACTATGAAGCAATTTCTGTTATGTTTTAGCAATTTAACTGTATAAGGGGGAAAAAATGTAAAATAATATTTCAGCCTAGATTCTAGCCTAGATACCAACTGAACCTTTCCTGAACTGCCCTGTCAGTACATTCTTCCACTATCAACTTCTGAACCTGTTAGTAAGTATCAGCCAAATTTGAAAAAAAAGGAAGTAAAGTTCCAAAATGCATTGTCTTGCCCTAAGATTCATGAAAAAAAGTCTCAAAATATAACGCAGAGACCCAGATTAGTGCTCTCGGTGAGGGAAAGGCATTTACAATTCAGCTGCTGCAAATACTCTATAGCAGCAGCCACCTGGTCCATCAGCAGCATGTGTGCTGGGCTTCTCATACTGTTGTTTGGATACTGCAGTGCTGTAATAGCTGGAGATGTGGTGAGAAACTGGTGTCACTGTGGTCTCACATCAGCAGCCTAGAGGAAAGAGCTCACTGAACAACTCTGTTGTTTAGTTCAATTTCCTTTTTAATGAAATATTTTAAGATTAGAGCCATTTGGAGCAAAGTCCTACAGTTGCAAAGAGGAGGACATTCAATGGCAAATCAAAGCATAAGTGATGCAGAGATTTTATGCTGTCTATTTGCAAGAGCTTGGTTCATTCCATACGGCTAGTAATTTTTATCAGAATAAGTCACAAAGTGAGCTAATATCTTTGCTCACATACAAATTGTTGAAAAATATTTTCCAAGTCAGAAAACAACCAATTAGTTGAATCACTAGCTTGGGAGTCAGGAGACCTGATTTAACTCTCTGCTCCACCTTAGGCTTTTGGATTTACCAAAGGCAAGCGTTTAAAATATGGCTTTGCTGCAGACTGCAGTGAAGCATCAAGGTCTGCTAGTTAGTTTTTAATGAGCTAGCTTGGAAGCAAGCTGTGGCAGTACTCAGTTGACTTATCCTCAGCTTGATTTCCAGTTCATCCATTAATTTAACATGTGACAGTTGGATTTCAGAGTGTTTCATGAAGTTCAGCATGGATCAAATACAATCCAGCACCCTGATCAATCATATGAAATAAATTTAGTGTTAAATGATTCAATGGTCATCTCAAGTTAGATGTTAATTGTCTAACCATAGGGACTCAATTGACTTTGTAAAGTAGGACAGATGGGCTCTGTAATGCTGAAGATGAAGGGCAAAATAGCTAGCAAAGAGCCCCAAGAGGCCATAGTTAGAACATGATTCATCTCACCTAACTTTGGAGATCCCCAACCTTAATTAACTTTATAGTTGGTGGAGATTTTAATGCCTTTCAGAGAGTGATTCATCTATGTTACCTGAGGCATCACCTTGATGAGGTAAATTGTTTGGTAGAAAGGCATCTAGCTGAGATGGGAATATAGAAGCAGACCTCTGTATTGGGCCAACCTTGGAGTCTTTCCAGTAAGTGACCTTGCTTATTTAAAGATTGAAGTAGTGTGTCTGTACTACAGCTTACAGATAAGAGAAAAACCACTTTTGCCTAATTCTGCCTTCGCTCCCTGCCATGTCTCTCTGTGATGTTCTGGGGATAATACCTTCAGGAAGCTGCAGAAAGACAAGGTGGAGGTCAGACCTCTTATCAGACCAATAGGTGTAGCTGGGAAAATGATAGAAGCTTTCAAGCCCTTCTTGAGGATATTAATATGCACGGACAGTATGTTAACAGGAAACCTTTCAGCATCTTAGATGAGATAGCTGAACTTTATTTCAGTGAAACAGCTGAGCAGAAGTGTCAGTCATGAGAAAAACCTTACCCGCATTTGCAGTTTTATTAGTAAGGATACTGTCAAAGGAAGCCTATGAAACGTCATATTGTTAAGCTCAGCATAATCGACAGTAGGATTTTATCGTACTGCAAGGCAGGAGGGTTTTCACCTGTACTTTGTGATCAGCGTTCTTAGGCTTATTAGCATTGATGTTTCAACCTGAGAAGCTAAAAGGCTTCGTTGCTCAGGGCGGAGGATGAAGTGTGAGCAAACAGCCACGGGAGGGAGCTCTTGGAAGCCGTAAAGCCGCCCGGTTGCTCCTCATTAAGCAGCCGCTGACTTTCAAAAGGCACTCGGCAAAAGATCGTTCAAGAGGCTCAGAGCATCTCTAAAATAAAGTTTCCTCTGGGAGGGAACTTGCCTGAAAAGTTAGAAATCGCTTTTGAAAAAAAAAAACACCAACCACAACCACAACCCTGTGTGAAGCCTATTTAAAAAGTCATGTGTATTAAAACTGAAATCTTCACTACATGCCACAATGCCTAAAATTTTAAATGTTTTAATTTCTGCTTCTTTTATATTTACTTCAAGTAGTAAAATACATTCTGTAATGTAGATACAGTGCCATTTTTCTGCTGAATATGAACATAGGAGTGTACGAGGGGACGCACATGCTTAGATCGTTTGCCTCAAGCCGCACGGTAACAGCTCTGTTCTCCGCTCGTCTTGCTTGCAGTACATATTTCTCTGTACTGCTACAGGCCTCCACTGGAAAAACTCTGGATGTTTGACAGAGTTCAGCAGAAATTAAACACATATCTGAATTCCTAGCCAGTCCTAAAAAAATGAATGTAGCAGTAAATGGCTCAAGTCATGTCAAATATATATGGCTAAACATGGATATTATTTATATAACCAGAGGGACTCAATTTACTTTGTAAAGCAATTAAAAGAAGGCAGAAACTTACAGTCTGTTTCTGCAAAAGAGTAATGGCTGTTTAAAAATAACTTCCTACCCAGTATAGCCTGCCTGTCTCACATAATATTAGTTGTTGGGGGGAAGTACGCTTTTACATCACTGCTTCTTTATGGAAAAATGAAACTCAAGTTTTAAACAATAGAAGTTGATAGTTAGGTGCCGAGATCCACAGTCAGGCGTGTAAACAAAGGCTTGGCTTTTCAAACTGGCTGAACAGTACATCAAACTTCAGCTTCCCCTTGTTTTTATTCCCGATGGGCAGGTTAAGGCTATGAAAAGGCCTATGTTCCTGTGGACAGGTTTAAGGAGGTAGAGGGTTCATTTTTTTAATATAAGTAAAGTTTAATATTGCTCTGGATTATTCTAGTAGTCTCTTTTTTTTTTTTTTTTAAATGTATTTCTTGCTTCAGAGCAGGTAGTCAAAGATTCCTTTCAAGTATATTAATCAGACCTCGAGTTTGTTCCTCTGTCCGTAAGCAAAGTAGATCTGTATGAAAGCTCCATTAACCTAAAGCACCTGCTCCAACAGGCATCCTGATGGAAAAATTAGCATATTCTTAGATACTTACTGCACTTTAGCTTTGCTTTGAGTGATATTCATAATACCCTCTTCTTTATAGTGTACCTTCTGAAGATACCATTCAGTGATCTGGATCCAACTGTCAGTGAGAGCATCATACCTGTTCAGGCCAATAGCCACAGCATCTGTCCAGGTCTCTGCCTCCTAGACGGACGGACAGAATGCTAGGAACAGACATCTTCAAATATCTGCTGGTGCACCATCTTCAAAGCAGTGTAGTCAGATAGAAAGGAAAGCAATAGACTGTCCCTGCATGACTCATAAGGTCTTTGCACTTGTGTTCACCCTTCCATGACTTCAGAAATCAGCTTCTACCAATAGGCTAAAAAACTATGGTAGTTACTTTTGTCTTCAGAGTGTAGCACAGCATCAAACCTTCTGATTCACCTTTTTTATTGCTATCCTGATTTAAATATATTAGAAAGAAACAACATGTTTCTGTTGGTCTACTCAATACTGCACTTAATTATTCCTTCTTCCAGGAGTATCATGTTTTAAGTTTTTCTGTCACATTTTCCCTTCTGCCCTGTTGTGAATGTGACTGTAGTGGGATTTACAAAAAGAAAGAGTTTAATGCATACAGACATGACAGCAGGAAAAGGAGCTGAGGTTGTGTTTGTCTTGAATGTTTATTTCAAAACTATAGTAAGAGCTTCAAAAACCACCTGAAAGCTCTCCGAGACACAGCATTTGGGAGCCAGGGGCTATTACCTTTATACTTCAGTAGAATCTCTTTGCTTTTATGTCACTGTTTCTAAAGTAAAAACAAGTTGAAGACAGGGAGAAAGAATATCAATTGTGAGTGTCTTTCTCAGGTAAAATTTTACTGAAACCAGAAAGTTCATATAAACAAGGACTTCCAGATATGACAGTAAGAAATTTTTAACTCTTGTATGGCAATTTCAAAATCTGTTGGGGAGAAAGGATGGGGTCATATGCTGAAGTAATCTGTGGCAACACAAATAGCTCTGTTTTCACTCTCTTCAATGAGTTCGATATGCTCTAGGTGATGTCACTGTTCAGGGTGAGCATCAAACATCAGTTACATCATTTACTGTGTTATGCAAGCAGGGTTCTTGCTTGCATTTTCAAATGTGGCTGAGGCAGTAACATATTGCCTTTACTGTTAAAACTCCACAAACACTTAGGTAGTTATATGTGTATATATATATATATCAGTCTTAAGTATCTTTTTCTTTAAAAGGCCTTTACTTTAAAAAAAAATACTAATATAATAAACTTAGAAAGGAAGAACATCTATCTGCTTTACTGCTTTAAAATTGAGTTCCTTCCCCCATTCTACTCGTGTTGATCTGCATTTAACAGGAATAAAACACAAGTGAAATCCTGATCCTGAGAACATCAAATTATGTCTATACCAGGTGCTTTAGTATGCTTAAGTCTAAATGCATCTTGCAGCTGTTTCAGCTGGTTTTCAGGTGAGTGCAACCTAGCACATGGGCCAGAAGACAGCAGCTCTGTGTTCTAACACCCCATCTAGACAAAAAGGGAAGGAAAACTGTGGGGCATACTGCAGATTCCACCTAGCTGGAAGTCCACATTCCCATTAATGTGAGCAAATCAAAACTAATTAGCTTCTCTGTGGCTATCTTGACAAATTTTTAAAGGATAAAGATTTTTATTTTTTTTTAAGTTCTCTACTGTTCACTGCATAAAGGTACATAAAGGCTTCATCATTGTGTACAGGAAACAAGTCTAAAGGCTCTCTTTTGTGCAAGTGTCTGAATCCCAGACTTATTTTTTTCTAGTTTGAATTCCAGATCTGCATAGTGCTTCACTTTTACAGAAGTCAAAACAAAAAGTCTGTAGCTTTATACCACCATAAAGAAAAAAAAGCATTAATATATCCATCTTATATCCAGTTTATTTAATACCATAGCAGTAAATACAGATAAGAGTTATTGAATCTGGCAATGCTTGAGCTGGTGAGATACAGCTGCCTGATAGATAGACAGTCTATTAGTAGTTCTGGAATTCCATGTGTGCGGGAAAGCTGAAGGGTATACACAAGTGGTCTTCAAGTTCAGCCTCATAAATATTGACAACACAGTTAAATACACTATTCCTGATATAGCAGAGCAGCATCTGCATGGAAATAAAGCAACACTTGTGCCTGTCAACACTGAGAACTATATTCCAATATTTGTAGTCTTAAAACAAGTGAAATAGACAGTATGTTTTCCTTACAAAAAGGAAGCGATCTTCAGTCAACACTTATTAAAGTGTGATTTAGTTTTATTTTATAACAGTAATACTAAGATTATATAGCTCTTGTATGTTGTCTTATAGGCGTGGACATTTGAAAATCAGTATTCTGCTGTGACTGGTAAAGTAATCTTACTGGTTTCAATGCAGGTAAAATTTCAGAGCAGAGGTAGCTTCAACTCAGCAACTTACAAAGATCAAATCCCAGCTGTCCTCTAGAATGGTTAGAAAGCAGTAATTCATCTTCAGATCACTTATCTTCCCTTTCATAATTTCTGTATGAGCACAGCACTTTCAAACATGCTGGGCGAAGCCCTTATTTAGTTGTCTACAGTAAAAGCTCTGAATGTCAACTGACAACATATTTAGACCCATCTGATGTTTAATATCCACATTTAAAAAGTGCAGCTAACATACTCCTTAGTGCTCTCTCAAGCGCCATTTCAACACCATAGCGATGACTAGTTGTAAAGACATTTGTCCTTAGGAAAAAAAAACACTCTGTGCAAGTTAGAAGTACAGGTCTTACCAGCAGGCTGACCTTTAAATCCAGGCAGACATCCTAAAGAACTTGTACTTTTTACCAGTCCATGTGCTTTTCAAGCTTCCACTCCCATCTAAAACTGAACAGGCACATCCACCTTACAGGTAAGGAAACTTTGTTCCAGCTCACAAACAACTGCTCTGTGAAGGGGATCAGCCCAAGATGTTACCCGGCCTTACACTGGCCCTAACCATAAAATTATTTCACTAAATGACCTTGCCTAAGCAGTCCAATGCTCACTGACTAACATTTCACTCACTTCAGTTCCCACCCTCCTCAACCTTCTCTACTTTCTTTCATCACTTGAAAAAAAAAAAAAAGATACTGAAACATGAGACACTACTGCTTTGTTTATCTGCTTCCCTACTTCTGTTGCCTCTGCAAGGCAGCTTTGCAGGTTAATACCTTTTGTAGATTTGGTGTCTAAGCATTTAATTCTTATGAATTTCAGCAGGTGTTAGGAACCTTTAGACACACAAGGATCTGAGCCATCCTTCTTTGAGTTAAATATAAACACATTATCACATGAAGCAGGAGCACTTTGTTCTTCTTTAGTGCAAGTGTTCTTGCACAAAAAAAACAACTACTCAGAATTCTGAAGTAGTATTTTCATCAGCAAGGCTGAGTTTATTGGAAATAACTGTTTATACTTCAGTTGCACCTAAAAGCTCTATCCAAGACCACGTTGGTGTTGAATAAATACAGACTAAAATTCTCCTCTGAAGAACTTGAGATAAAGGGTGAGATGAGCAGCTTAGAGTTTAAGTGACATAGCCCTAACACAGTAAATCTGTAGTAGAACTGGAAATAGAAGGTCAGGTCTTCTAGGTCTAGTCCCTATCCACTTGACCATACTATCTCCTGCCTTTGGTTTCTACTGTCTTACTCTTCCAGACATTAACCTTTGGAGGAAATTGGCTGAGTCCCAAGAGCTGCCTGTGCTCCATTATTTCAGCTTGTTCTTACTTCAAGACTAACCATCTTCTACACAGATTTCCTTCTCTTTCCAAACATGTTGTTGATTAACTTGGCCATTGACTTTGATCCACTTGGTCGTCTCTTTTCCTTCACTTTGAAATTTGAAGTGATATTCCTCAGGACTTTCGTGAACATTGCCACAACTTCCTGACAATGTTCTGCTGCAGACAGTTCACAGAATTGGCACTTGTTATCTGTTGCCAGCTTCTGTCCTTCATCCCAGCCAACTTCCCTCATGTGGCATAAATCCTGTTTATTACCAACTAAAAATACTGATGACTCGACCATTCTGAAATCAAAAAGGTTCTGATTAGAGAAAAGATATGTTACACTACTGTGCTGTATGCTCTGCTATATAGAGCCTGTAAGGAAAGTATGTACATTCAGGATAATAGGCATTGCAAAAAATCCAAAAGAACAAACCAACCCCCTAACCTTGCCAGGTAGAGTTATAGTTTTCCATTTACCATAGTCAAATGTCAAAGGATTTTCCACAGAAGCTATTCTCTATCAGTAGGTTTTCATTTTGGTTCCTTTACTCTGTGAATTCATGTATTTTTCATCCACTGCAGTTTTCATACTCTATACCACTATGTATATTGTCAGCTCCTGGGCTTCATGAAGAAGCAAGCTAATCGTTATCTCCATTTGTAGATAACAGAATAAAGTCAAAGAGATACATCAGTGTCAGTGGCATAATTCAGAAAACACAGGAATCCTAATTCCAGGCTTTGCTAAAATTACTCCTTCCAGAGAAACTTTAATTAAGAAAGGTCAGCTTTAAAACAGACAGAAAAACGTTGGGTTTTCTTTTTACTCCACTTCTGATACAAGGAAAGGATTTCACTCTCCTTTATTTAGAAAGCATCTCAGCTGACTGATGCAGAAATACACACTACCAGATGTACTCAGACTTGCAATTTTGATCGTTCTTTTTGAAAGCAAGTAGTTTGTTTCTTACCATATGGTCACTCACGTGCATAAATAATGTTGGGGTCATCGCTAAAGGCAGTTTAGGAGACATTCATGGTATTCGATTTATTTATTATGGGAAATGCTTTCTTCCACCCTCCGCATTGGTGCATGTCCATTGGTAATGGAGTGGGGAAGTAAAAGCATAGACTGACTATGCCAGCTTTTTTACCCATGTAAATCACAGCAGATAGATTTATAGCAATTATTTAAATAGTAGTGCTGTAACAAATAAGAACAAAAATCCTGATATACTTGGCTTTGGATTCAGTGAAATACATTGCAATTTGCAACACAATTTACCTTCAGGTACCTTATTGTTGGTATTGTGTTACGGCACTTGGATTCTGCTCAATTTTAATTGCTACTAGGATGCCTACAGCTCACAGAAATGTTCCCGTCTTTTTTGTATGTTTGCTGAGGGGAAAAAAAATAATGCCACTTACTTTTTACAAGCTCCTATGTGAGACTCTCGGATCCTGTACAGCAATGCTTTTGCAAATGCAAATGATGCTCTGTCACTGATGTCATAAACAATGATAAATCCATCAGCCCAGTGGAGCTCGTCTGTGAGGGAGAGCTTCCCCTGCTGTGTCTGAAAGAAGTTCAAATTCACATGCAAAAAGAATGTTACTGTTGTCACTTCAGAGCATTTCCTTTGTCACTGTGAATGTGAGAATGTTGTATCTTTTACTGCAAAAGATATTAATAGGTCTAGGTGCTGGCATTGAATTCAGGTGAGTCTTGCTCCAAAAGCCTAATAAATAACCATCACTACAGATGGCACTATGGATCACTGACAAATTCATTATGAAACATTTATACTTTAAGCAGTACAAAACATAACCTGTACAGCCATTGCTTATGCTGAATATTCTGCAGAGGTACATGAGAATGAAGCACAGGAGCCATCAATATTTGTGCAGTTTCTGGTTGTAGCTCTGTTTTGCATGTTCCTAATATTCTGACTACAGTAAGCTTAACTATTTTCTTTTGTTTCTTCATTTGTTTTGTTTCTTCTTTGCATTGATCAAGTCTGAAACCGTATTTGCCCATAGGATAAATTTCTAGAGCGCTAGAAAAGAATCTCATTTCAATCTGCAATCAATTTCAATAAAACTAGTGACAAAAGTCACTCAAGTGATAATGGGGTTATACAAATCCTTGAGACCCTTCACCCCAAGAAACTGTCACACTTATGATTTCTAGAAAGCAACAGCAGCCGATTTCAAAACTATTTTAAATTAGCTTATCCTTGCAGATGATTTGGCAGCAGCTAGCAAGACCATGTGACCCAAGATAGATAAAATACTGGAAGCCGACCAGGAAAAAAAAAAATTTGACTTTTGCTCTGTGGAAAACCTGTCTTGAATAGACATTTGAGGACTGTTTAAGTTGTTCCCTCACTAGTTTAGTATTTTGCTACTTGCAATGTATAATCTCCACTGACATCCTGCCCTGGTTGCCTTGATTAGCTCAGCATCAGGGCAGCACGGTAGTATCATAAATAGGTGGACTGGGAAGGCTGTAACTTACCATGAGGAATGGTAACTGAATGCTGGCAGTGAAATGGGATGCATGAGAAAGAAAAGGTGAAACAAGTTTTCCGAACTGCCTGAAAACTTAGGAATCTTTAATACAACAGTTTTTTAATGATGTGGTGACTGTGCAGCAGGTTTAGGAGCAGGAAAGGTGACTTGTGTGTCACAGCTGCTTCCCAGATGGATGAAGGGACAGTGAGCTTTGCAGACCAGGGATCCAGCTACTAGAGGGAAGTCAGAGAGCAGGAAGATTTTTAGGCAGCAGAAACAAAAATGGCAACTCTTCCTTCCTCTTGGAACCTGCTTTTCTTTCCCAGCTCCCATGGGATACAGGACCTCCATACCCCACACTGTCTCTCTCTTGAATCACTAGTCCTATCAGACAAAAAGCAATACCACCACTACTTGCTACCTACTCCTCTGCAGGCACTAAGAAGTAGTCAGGAAGAAAGCAGCAAACAGCTAAAGCTAGGCCTTGTTTCTAAGAAAGAACTGGTACAAGACAGCGCAAAGACTACTGGCAAGAGGACTTGCCCTTAACACAGCTAATCTCTGGTCTCCTTAAAAGCAAAAAGGTGCCCAAACTGTAGCAACCAAAGTCTCTACCCATAATGTAGTCTAATTTGCTTTACTCTATAGCTGCCACTCCCAATGTTTCAAGTATCTGAGTAAAGAGTTGTTCACATGGCACAGGATTTAATATGACAGTAAGTGGATGCTATAGGTGGTTAGGAAAGGGGTCTGAGAGAGGTCAAGCTAGCTCACAGAACAGTAGATTGTAACAGAAGGTAGGGCAAGGGAGGACTCCACAGTGTTACACAGCACAGTGGCTATTTCATGATCCCATTTCCCTGGGACAAGCAATGCTGTTGCTTGTCTCTAGAAAGGTACATTTGTTTGGTGGTTCATTTTATGTGCTCACTGGTTTAAGTTTGAGTCCTTGAATTTGAGTGTAGGTTAGAATTTCAGTGCTTTGGCTTTAGTATTCCTTATCCTTAGTTGGCAAGAGGCAAGATCGCTGCCCAAAAGGGAACCTCGCAAGCTAACATGATTAGCCAGACAGACCTACATAGGACTGCATGTGTTATGCAGTACCTAAGTTTCTCTGTCATTGTAATAGCAGAAAACAAGTTAATACAAAAAAACTTTATTTACAAATGGTTTATTGTGATCAAAGTTCACCTGTCAACACATGCAAGCCTGTGTTATGGCTTTCCTTGGATCTGTTCTGTGAATACAAGTCTTACTTCCAAGCCTGCCTACTTTGACCATTTCTGCAGACTTTTAATAAACTGCTTGCTTTATAAACTAAATTTCATCCATTTAGGGTATTTGAGAAAACTGCATATAATCCTATAATTTCTCATAATCCTATAATTTCTCTGTATTTACGTATATAAAGCAGAAGTGGGAAAAGTTATTTCTGTTAGCAATATTCCAAAATGCAAAAGCATTTATAGAAAATTTAAGGAACAAAGGGCTTCCTCCATGAAATGGGAAAGTACTCAACAATTCTGAGCCAGAGCAACTATAAAATTTCAGTTTTTTCAAAAAATCAGCAAGTATAAATTCCAAGAACAGACGAAAAGTTTGTAACCCCCCCCAACGCTTTTTACCATTACACAGGTAGAATGAAGAACAGCCTTTCTTTGCCCCCCCCCCAAATTCTTACCTGTGAACAAGGGTCATAAATTTCCAAGTGTATCTGCCTCCCATCCAGGCATAAGTGTTTAGTGTAGATGCATTCTAAAAGATACATAGTATCCAACGAAAACCACCATTAGTGACTGGAGAGAGCAGTGAAAAGACAGCAAATGTGAAGTTCAATTATAGTGAGGGTCTCTTGAGTACTGTTTGTTTTGTCAAGGGGGTTGGGTTTTTTTATTAATGTTTTAGATTTTTTGGAGGTTTTGGGTGGGGAGGAGAGGTTTGTTTGCATTTTTTCTGTTTTGTTGGGGTTTGGGCGGAGGGTGTGTTTGGTGGTTTGTTTTGGGTTTTTTTTGTTTTGTAGTTGGGTTTTTTGGTGGTGGGGTTTGTTTGGTTTCTTTTTGTTTGTTTAGGTTTTTTAGTTGTTTATTCCCGTCCCCCCAATGGAAGCAAACCTATTTCATTTTGCAACACCTGAGCTGCCCAACACCATTTCACTGTGGTGTTCCCATCAATGTGTTGGTGCAATTAATACTTTTAGACCCTCATTTTCCTCTTCCAAAACAGAGGCAAAGGGGATGCACAATGCTCAGAATCAGCTAAATGCTGATGACTACTCAGCTTGATACAAAGGCTCAGGATTATGCAAGTAGTAAGCCAGCCTACGTAAATTCTGATTCTGCACAAAAGTAATTTGGTAATAATGTTTACTTACCATAAAATCTCGTGCTTTAAGAGTTCTCATACTCAGTAGCATTAGACCAATAGTATCTACAGGATCATGTTGTTAGACTAGATCCTAAAATACTTCTGTAGCATCAGTTCTCAGACTTAGGACTCTCCACGAGCACTTAGCAACCTTGGGAACTCTACTGCAGACAGACCACCACTATTATTTTAAGCAGCAGGTTGTTCTAAGCAAGTGTAACCAACTTGTGCTCATGGCACTAGTTGTCAATAGGCTGCCTACAGTATAATTTCTCAGAGCTACTGAACTACAGAGACAAGTGGTGTTGGTACTACTGAAAATACACTACAAACTGTGTGTAATAAGGGCATAGATAAGGTCTATGATCTCTGGAACTTGGCATCTTCAGTTCAGCATTCAGCACCATGTTCATCTTAAGCATTCTCCATGCACATCTTAAGAGTTCATCTGATGATGAACTATCCATCCCAAGCATCTCAGCACATAAAATCTGCAGCCCCTTGGTGGTTTCCATAATTAAACAAATGTTTAATTAATACTTTGACTCCACTACCAGCAGGATGATCTTTACTTTATCACCCATATTCCCATTTCCCTCCCCCTTCCTCCTCCTTAGACATAGAGCCAAACTTACCTTCCAACCAGCATTTGTTAACAAATGAAAATGTTCTGGGGGTTTGACATGCCTTTTCTGAGACTTGCAGTATTTGGAGGCTCAGAACAAGGAAACCTGTTTTTAGTTGTAGGTGGCTTAGAACACACATGAAACACAGAGAACACTACGTAACTCACATGTGACAACTTAGACCTAGATAAGCCATCTGGGACACAAACTGTCTTTTTGGTCTGTGTTTGTGTAGTAACAAGTATTGGTAGAGCATTTACGTACAACTGTAACTCTACTTTGAGAATAAGTTAATTTGGCTATATTCAATGCAATTCAGCTTAGTATTTTTTTTTATTTATGGATCACAGAGAGCGACTCTGATTTTTGTAAAAAGTGTTTTCGAAAGAGTCCTTCAGTTTAGCAGGGAAA
>NW_009611225.1:25485-26198 GCF_000690535.1 Cariama cristata
CAGCAATCTCAACCTCTCATGCCCCATCAGCTCGAGTGGCACACTTTCAAAGGTGTTCGTGTATCAGTTAAATAGTGTTTCTACCCTAGATGTGAAAGTTCAAGTCCTGCTTTGCCATCATCCAAGATCTTAGAAGTGTCTTAAGGATCAGCATATTTGTTCTGGCATGAATGAAATTCTATCCTCAGCACAGCAAGGCTTTCCACAAAGCTATCAAATCAGTGCATTTCTGCAAAAGCAGGGGGCTTTGCATTAACCTTTGATTAACCAGTAGTGCCTGATAAACAATCTGTTTGACCTCTCCTCTACAGCTGAGGAGGAAATATTCAATAGAACAGGTGTTGGGTTTGGGTGGTTTTGGGGTTTTTTTTGTCTATTTCTTTACACTGTTCTTTATCTCCTGATTGAGCTTACTATAATCTACCCACGCCTTGCACATACAGCCCGGTTATCTTTCCTCCCTAAGTCCCTTCACAGTTGCTTTGCAACGAGCCCTTCGCCAGCCCCCGTCCGCGGGTGCGCCACGGCCGTTTTCAGTGATCGCTCCGCAGATACCTAGCTTGCCTTTTCCCGTCTTCAAAGCTTATACTTAATCAGAAGCTCTCCCCGATAAGCAAGTGAAAATTTCAATCTTTCAGAAAAGTTCTGTGAAACTGCGTTTCTACCCCATTTCTTGTTCAAGGAAGTGTTTGAAGCGTCGCATCTTGCGCTCC
>NW_009611226.1:0-9183 GCF_000690535.1 Cariama cristata
TATACAAAACCAATATTGAGCCTCCCAGTGATGATCCCGGGATCGTGTGCTGTGGTGGCTCACACTGCTGACACCACAGGGCAGGCACCTGGACGTCCCGGACTGGGCTTAGCAGGAGACAGGAACTGGATTCAGGGATGCACGGATCAGGGTCAGAGGCAGGAGAGCAAGCAGAGTCCCACCAGGATGCCGGCCATGAAGGGAAAAGAGCCGACCTCCATGATCCCTGAGCCGAGTATTTACGTGGGTGGGATGGAATACTGCATTAGTCAGACCTGGGTCACCTGTCCTGTCCCATCCGCAGCTTCCTGCAGGTGCGATCCTTTTCTGCCTTCCCCCATGCAGAGCCCAAGAGAACCTGCAGGGAACAAGGACACACACATGGGTCTTTCTGCGTAACAATCCCCCCGTTACCCCAGCAACAACTGCAAACCTCAAGCGCCATGAACCCTAAAAGCAGGCTCTGCCCGAAAAACCTGCAGTCAGCTTCAGAAAGTGTAGTTACTTCAAAAAAACTTATCTGAAGGAAAATCTACTGAAAGGAGAAATGGTCCTGTTTTAGCCCAACTAGGACACCCACCAAGGCGGAGGTCTGCTGTAGATGCATTCCCAGTCTCTTCTTCCACTGCAGGAGTACAGCCACATCTCAGACTGCAGCTGTGTGTTTACCCATGTACACTGAAGAACAACACCCTCACTGGTAATTTTTGCTTACACAATAACTTGCCAGCAACACTATGGCAAACCAATGTGGATATCTGCTACCAAATCCAGTGCAACAGCTTCTAACACCATTAGCTCATGTTCCTCTGTTTTCCATTAGCCCTAGCTATGCTGAACCATGTGGGAATATACCAAATCGTGGAACATACAAAATTATACTAAATTATTACATAAGTATTGCACCTAGAATCCTACCCACTGGGCACACGTTAGCTCTAGCTTAGTTGCTGCTTAGGCATGTTAGGCTACAACTGTAACTGTACTAAGTCATGCACTCAGGCATAGCCATTTACTAAAGTGTCTACTCTACAGTTGACTACAGCATTTGCTTTTGAATAGGTCCCATTGTACCACGTTGGCAAAGGGGCAAAGTCAGTCAGAAACTGTTTGCACTGGACATGTCTGGTACCTGTCTGCTCAGCACAGACCTCCTGTTTTATTGCACTTGCTTGGTAGTGAAGGATGTAGGCAGATACAGCCTGATGAAACCAGCTACCACAGAATCATCCTGCTGTGTTTTCCATGTCTTTGACTACTCTTTAATTCAGTGAAATTTTTGTGCAAAGTCCTTCTGACTCCAAATGAGCACAAGTATGTCCATTCCAGTTCTTAAGACCATAAAACACTATGCTACCATCCTGTCCATAGATGCCCTTTTGTTACCCAGCCCTCTTGGAGAACAAAAGCATTCACTTAAGGAAAGAATAACATACAAAGCATTTTCTGAAGTTCAGACTATTGAAGTACAGTATTTGAACACTTCATATACTTCAATGACTATTCTTGCAGCTAGCTGCAAAAGAAGAAGAACAAACACACAAAAATAGTAAGTAACTAGTCTGAGGTCACACAGACCGTGGCTACAGTGTCTGGCAAGGATAGCATCAAAGCTTAAATATTCTCAAAACTAAACATGTCCAATGTACAGGGGTGATCCTGAAAGCACATTTGCTGGTACAGCTGGGAAATGTCCTCCAGAGCATGTGCCTGAGCAAGACTAGCACATCAGTGCATGGCCTTCACAACCTGCTCCTACACATCGTCCACTGCCTGCCTCCAAGGCAGCTGCATGGAAGGAGGTGAAAAGGAGACAAAAGACATCACCCTTGCACCTACTTTGAAGACAACCCTTTCAAAGTGCTGTAGATAGAGCAAAGACACTGAACTGGTTCTCTTGAATATCATTTAATGCTTTCCCCATTTCCCAGGGTCAAAGGTGCTTTGGGTGGAAAAACCTCACATTTTTGACAACTTCAGGGGCATCATGTTCAATACCCGGAATGAAATGAACAGATAACAGAACAGAAGGCTCCCAAAGAGAGCTGTGGGAGTGAAGATGGGAAAAGAGAAACAGGAAAAAAATTAATCAAGTCTCTGTACATTCCTTATGGGAATCATTCAGTAGTATAGTCTTTGGTTGCTACAGGTGTCACTAGCTCTTCTGCAATGTTCTTAATAAAAAACAAGAGCAACAAAAAATACTTTGATTGGACTTCTGTTTAAGTTAATTAAAATGGCTCAGATTAATCAGCATCATGCATTTACACAGTGTGCATGTGCCATCTGTGTAAAGTGTCTCTGAGTAAATCTAGATTAGAGCTTGTGGTCCAATTTTAATGCAAGTGAATTGGCTGTAAATTAATTTAAAGACAGTAAAACAGTGACCAGAGCATGCTAAGAATGCTTGCTTTAGTGTGGGCTGAGCTTCAGAGCAGAGCCTGTCCAGTGACAGCAAATACAATTGAGTTGGATGCCAAAGGACAGCAGACAAGTTTTTGGTGGGACATGACACGAATTTGGAGCTCTGTGAATTTTCCGCAGTCAGTTAGATGAGAGCACAGAGTTGGAGAAGGTTTACAGCTATGCATATATGAGAGACAGCAAGAGTAACCGGTAGTTTTCAGCGAGACTTTTGCAGTAGTCATGACTGCCTGTGCGTGAAAAGTAGCATGAGATGACCAGCGCAGATTGTGGGTGCGTATGATACAGCAAGAAAATGTGATGCTGAGAGCTGACCCTTGTGATGGAGCTACTGGTGAGCTATACTGCTTCAGTTTTTGCCAGCATGCTGGTGCAGCAGGGCTAAAATCCACCAGGCATCAACCTTCTGTCAGCTTCCATAGAAGAATACATGCTTAAATAATCTTTGAGGATTTGCGTATAAAATGGTATTACTGACGTCATCTGTCAGTCCACCCAGGGAAGTCTTCATCTCCAGCTGGGGAAATACTGCTTATAGAGGTGGGAGAAGGTGGCAGTCTGGGAAATTTGTAAAATAATATATTTGTATAAGCAACAAAAAAAATTACAATAAAGGCAATACTAGTATTCAGTAAATGAGGACTTGTATTTCTCCTTAAGATGCCATAGACAGGTAAAATTAGCCCCTGTAGCTGTTCCAGTATTAAGACAGACAGATTACCTTTGTAGTCCCACATAAAAGAATGCAGGTAAAGGAGAAATTAATTATTGAATAAAAACCTTCTCTGGGGTTCAAATGTTCAAAAATTCTTCCTCCTGTAAATACTGGTTTTCTAGCTCAAACCTAAGTAAAAAAGAAAAGTAATCTCCATCACTCAAAATTATGCTCATTTACAAGACGTATACAGAAACATGCTCTACAACAAATCTCTGTGTCTTGTTATAAGCAAGGAGGCATCAAAATCCATAATAACAGCATTTATAAGAGAAAGATCAATATGGCATCTGGTATTTCAAAGGCAGAAAATGATTCTGTTAAATTTGTACTGGTAGAAAATGCACTGGACAAAATTCCTAAAACCCACAGTGGGTTTTAGCCTCTCACAATGTGCCACTGAATAAATCACAGGGAAACCATCACAGAATTCTTTCTAAAAGATGCACTAGGGCCTGCTTCACCCTCTTCTGATTGAAACAACAGCTCTCCAAGAAAAGATTGTGGTTCAAGATGTCACTGACCTCCTCCAACTCACTTCTTATCAGAGCATCTCTGTTGTCATTGGGATGTGTGGGTAAAGCTTAAGATTTGGAGTTTTTTGCCCTGGGTGCCACTGTTTTAATATTGTGTGCATGCATGTGTAACTAATTTAGTTGTGCTACAGGAAAAAACAACAAAAAAGGTAACAGAGAGTTAAATATTCTGATTTTGATTCCCATTTTAGATACATAAAAGCAAAAGCTAAGAATGGCCACTGTGGGTTAGGCCAAAGGTTTGTCCACCTCAGTAGAGCACCTTGTTTTTATAGAATTGACATTAAGGGATCTCTGAACACAGTTTTTGCTACTGGGACTGTTGACAAGCTCTAGTTCTGGTGTCTTCATGAACAAAAAAACCCACAAAGTATAGCCATAAGTGGATAGTTATGGAACAGTAAGAACAGGACAACCACATATGAAACTTCTTGCTAATACTCTCTGCCTTTAACGATTTTAGCTCAGGACCTTCTTTCTCTGAATGCGGGCTTCATGTATTTTGCAATGCTCAGTGGATTTATTTTCATGAGCTTCCGTCATCCCTTGTAAATTTTTAGTGTCTACCATATCATTTGGCAGGGAGTTTCACAATTCATCTACCTGTCGTGGGAAGAACAGAATGAGACAGCCCTAGCCAGTGGGAAGTTATGGTGTCAGCCCACTGGCTGTCAATGTTGTCACGTACTCTGTTGGTAACTCATAAATGGAACTACAGAGGCAAATAGTTTTGAAGTGTGATGATGAAGTAGATGTTGATGGTTATTTGTGGAGAGTAGTCCCCTAGCATGAGGGTGATCAGAGAAGAAACCATGGAAGGATCCGTTTGCAAACCTTAGAGACTGTGGAAGATGGTCTGTAGGCTGGAACCTATTGGGTTACCTGCAGCGAGACGGTACCCATGGCTATCTCAGATCTTCCTGGAATGGGTGGTTCTGTGAACAGAGTACTGAAGATGGGCTCAGGAAGAGCAATATTGAGTCAGGCTGTATTTCAAATACAAGACAAGACAGATACTGCTAGGTCAGGAAGAAGTCTGGAAAGTTGTATCTTTGTTCCTTATCCTTTTATATAAACTGATCAATCAACCCATTCCTTCATTTCTGCAAGAACTGGAATGACTGTGCATTCAGAGAGAAGGCTAGACCAAAGCAGTGGCTCCCTTTTCTCCCTTGAAACCTGTGGGAAGGTCCATTTTGCTGCAATAAACTCCGACCCTTTTTACAGTCAAATACTAATACAGCTATTCACGGCACCTGTAAATGGCCTTCTCTTACAGTAACACTCAGTGCTGAAGCCAGTGACATTAAATCACGTTAGAGACTGGATTTTTACATGCACCTGAGATAAAACATAGCAACAGGCATGTGGCCTTAGAAATTTGTACATTGGTAGTAATTAATACCAGTCATTAACCCAGGAGTCACAAGGGCCTATGGCATCTGAAGGCCTCCAGCGGATGCTAATAAAGTCAGGCTTTTATTCAAGGAACAGAGCAGTTATGGATAAAAGCAGTAGGATAGATGTGACAACCAGCAATTTTAACTTATCACCTTGGAGCTTTATTTTTAAAAGCTTTTACTTCCCACTGATTGCAGGCTTCCAATTTTGTGTTGTCGTGTAATAAATTACAAAAATTATCTTCCTTTTTTTTTTTTTTGGAATGGTTCTTCATAGACAAAGTGTTTAAAAAGCATCTTTTTTTTAACAGAATGAGTTAAGTATTGCTGCCATGGTGATTATAAGAAGAAATCAGTGCCAAACAGTAGCCTAGAAATATGGATACAGATTCAAAATTCTCAGTAGCCTGAGTATTTGACTTGAGTCCTTTCTAACAGGAGGCTTTTACTGTGTGTATGGAGGGGGTGGGGGTGGAAGGCTGGAGCAGAGAGGTCATTTTGAAAAGCAGATCTTTAATGCTTTTCCTGAAAGTGAGAGGACTGTCTAACTTACTAATTTGTCTGAAGGAGACCTGAAGGAGATCACTCCTATCAGGGAAGCGAACCTCCTCTCAGCAGGGGTGTGAAGGAGAAGGCATCGTCATCCCTGAGGTGGCTGTAAGGGTGGTACCACTGTGCTCATCATTCAAAAGCTGCCTCGTTTGACCAGGACCTTCCCTGTTTAGCACTAAGGTAATCTTGATTCTTGCATATACCAAATACTAACAGAGTTTATTAACATTCACTGCCACATTTACTGTCCACCAAATTTATATTCTAAAGAAGTATTCTAGACCAAGATGTCTAGTTTGCTGACAGTGCACATGCTTGATCATAACCATCATAAAAAGTCAGCAATGGATGCAAAGAGAAAACTTACAAGAGCCATTGTGGAGCTAGTAAAAATGTTTTCAATATTTAATTAATTATCTCTTATGTTTCACCCACAACAAGAGGACAAAGATGTTGTGGGATAATTAGAGAACTAAAAGCACAAAGCCATAAAAAATGCCTTACTCAAAACCTGCAACTTATCTAGAGCAGATATAAAACCAGCAATAGCCTGTTAAGCACCTGACTAAAAGGCAAAGTCTTTGCATCACAAAAAGCCAGTGAGATCAAAGATGGAAAGTTTATGCCATTAATGTCCTCCATGGCTGGCTTGACAAGGGAGCCCTGGGACTGACAGCTAGACTGACCTCTTCCAGGGACATGGAGATGTAGGTGGTCACTTCAAAATGCTCTGTTTCCTACCATGCAGGGCATTAAAGATTAGTCACATTTTACAGTCAGTGACATTAAACTCTTTCATAGTGACCCATGTGCTATAAGTTATAATATATTATTTATAATATTTTAATCACCTAAAGTTCAGGGACCTCAAAGCACATATTAATTAATGCCTATTTTAATTAGCTCTGCTTCAGAGAGAGGGAGAAGACAAAACTGTGCAGCCTTATTAGCACTACAGTCCAGCACCATAATTAAACCCAGAACACACAACGTAATACACATCAGGACTTAAAAGCAGTGGAAGGTTGGTCATCACCATGGCAGCCTCCCACTCCTAGAACTTCCTTTTTCCTTAACATCATTCTTCTTTCCTCCCTGTGTCTTCCTGTGAGTGGCAGTTTCCACAAGGGAAAAGGGGAAAGATCTCTGCTCCCCATGGGCTAAACTCAGCTCTGTTCTCGCAGTAACAGCATCATCTTCAGTGGAGTTATTCTATACTCCATTGTACCTGGAAGAATATATTATTACTACGAGGAAAAATCTTTTTGTGCAGTCATCTTCACATGCAATTTTTTTTCCTCTTTTTGGCTACGAGCCACTGTGGATCTGTCTGCAGGCATAGAAACATCTGCTTTGCTGCCTTCAAGCATTCTATCTCCTTCCCTGTCCAAGAATCCCTGAAGATACTTTATTTTAAATTTCACAGCTGCTGGATTCTGAAAGGAAAAAAATGGGTTCTTCATATTTTCTGACTCTTCACAATAAATTAACGGTGGGCTGAGGGGGTAAGTCAGTGTGCAAAGGTCATAGAGCCAGTCAATGGAAAAACATCAATACAACACTCAGTAGTGACAATGTCTAGCATTGTACCCTTGTTTGCTGAATGACCAAGTTAGGAAATGCCAATCACTGCAATTCAAGCATCTTCTTACAGATATTTTAGACATTAAAGACAAACAAAACTCCAATAAATGGAGATGCTGATCCTAAGACCCTGGAAGTAAATAACAGTTTTCCTGTTGACTTCAAGGTTTTTAGGATAAGACCTTAAGAGCTTAATAATGATATTAGAAAAAAAATTACCTAACTCTGTACTCATACTACCATATAGCATCAGTTTTCAACCTTTTTTGCTTGCAGCTCCTTAAAATTTACTCAATAGCCTTGATTTTCTTAGCAAAGATCTACAGACACCTTAGGAGTGGTGCTCACACTCTCAGATAGGTATAGGTCATACACTGAAAACATCTGCTAAGGGGAAGGAAAGGGCATTCATATAAAAAAACCCCAAACCTTACCAGTAACTAAATACAGGAAGGTTCTGTTTTCTCTTTCTTATTTCATGCTAATTATCAAATTCTTTCAACTCTAAATCGCAATAAATTTCCCTCAATTTCATTCCCCCTGCCCCATTCCGTAAAATTTCTCCAAATAAATAACAAAATTGAATAGTTAAGGTTGCAGAAATTGCTATTACTTTATCAATGCCTAAGCCAACAAAAGCATTTTTCATGCACCTGTATAAAAGAGAAGGAACTGAACATCTTTTAAGAAATGTGCTACATTTTAGTACCTCCTGGTGACATGCAGAAGCCAAAAGGAGTGGAGATGGAAGAATGGGTGATGCGGGCTCCACTGGTAACACTATCTGAGCTCAGAGTACTCAGTAATACCAAGAAATTTTGTACACTCATTCTTCTCATTCCAACACCACCACCCAAGTCACAGAAGGCAAAGGCAGGGATTGGGAGTATGAAGAACCACCCACTGTAGAAGAAGATCAGGCTCTAGACCATCTAAGGAACCTGAAGGTGCACAGGTCCATGGGACCTGATGAGATGCATCTGAGGGTCCTGAGGGAACTGGTGGATGAAGTGGCTAAGTCAGTATCCATCATATTGGAGAAATCATGGCAGTCCAGGGAACTTCCCACTGACTGGAAAAGGGAAAACACAACCCCCATTTTTAAAAAGGGAGGAAAGAAAGACCCAAGGAACTACAGGCCAGTCAGTCTCACCTCTGTGCCCAGCAAGATCCTCCTGGAAACTATGCTAAGGCACATGGAAAATAAGGAGGTGATTGGTGACAGCCAACATGGCTTCACTAAGGGCAAATCATGCCTGATGAATTTGGTGGCCTTCTATGAGGGAGTTATAGCCTTGGTGAATAAGGGAGGAGCAACTGACATCATCTACCTGGACTTGTGCAAAGCATTTGACATGGTCCTGCACAACATCCTTGTCTCTAAATTCGAGAGACATGGATCTGATGTATGGACCACTTGGTAGACAAGGAACTGGCTGGATGGTCGCACTCAAAGAGTTGCGGTCGACAGCTAGATGTCCAAGTGGAGACCGGTGACGAGTGGCGTTCCTCAGGGGTCAGTATTGGGACTGTTTAACATCTTTGTTGGTGACACGGACAGCGGGATTGAGTGCACCCTCAGCAAGTTTGCCAACAACACTAAGCTGTGTGTTGCGGTCGACACGCTGGAGGGAAGGAATGCCATCCAGAGGGACCTTGACAGGCTTGAGAGGTGGGCCTGTGCGAACCTCATGAAATTCAACAAGGCCAAGTGCAAGGTCCCAAGCACAAATATAGGCTGGGCGGAGAATGGATTGAGAGCAGCCCTGAGGAGAAGGACTTGGGGTGCTAGCTGACAAGAAGCTCAACATGACCCAACAATGTGCACTTGCAGCCCAGAAACCCAACCGTCTCCTGGGCTGCATCAAAAGCAGCGTGATCAGCAGGTCAAGGGAGGGGATTCTCCCCGTCTACTCCACTCTGGTGAGACCCCCTCCTGCAGCACTGCCTTAAGCTCTGGGGCCCCCAACAC